>NC_132906.1:71993181-72293658 GCF_047675955.1 Chlorocebus sabaeus | reverse complement strand
GAGGCTTCAGAGACAGCATGACTGTCAACACCTTGATCTCAGACTTCTTCCCTCCCTAGTGGGGAAAGACTAATCTCTGTTGTTTTAACCCATCCACTTTGTGGTACCTTGTTACAATTTTTCTAGTAAACTAATACATGTACCAAGTTCTTATTTTCTCTTTCTGGGACAATAGTCCCCTTGCAGATAGTTCACTGTATCTATTCTGGCTCCCATATTAGACACACTCCAATCTCTAGGCCAGCACAATTCAGTAGAACCTTCTGCAATGAGGAAAATGCTTTAAATCTCTGGTATCTAATATGGTAGCCAATATCCACATATGGCTATTAACCACTAGAAAATGGACCAGTGCAGCTTTATTGGCTAGCACAATGGCTATAGTATTGGAAAGCACAGTTCTAGACACTTTAATCATTTCAACCAAATCTGACCATCTCTGTTTATGCTATGCGTAGATATCTGCTTATGCTATGCATAAAATAAAGGACGAAAGGTATACTGACCCTCCAAGCATTTCTAACAGATGTCCCTCTTTGCCAAGTGTTAATCCAACTCTCTGTCCTTCTACCAGATTTTAAATACACAATGCTCCATTCCATCTTCAGCTCTTTACCCATCCATAATTATATTGACGATCTGTCTTCCCTACATTACTTTGCCCCTCTTTATCCTTTAGATATTAGTTTATTATCACTACCTTGATATCTCAAACTAAACCACATCCATTCATAATATGCTGTCATCTACTACCCTCTTTTATTATACTTATCAAAGCTAGTTTATCTTTTGCATAACTGCATTTTTAATGCTTCCCTCAATAAATATAATGCCCCATTATGCAAAAAAAAAATATGTTCTTGGTCCGTCATAAAAAAAGAAACATGCCTGTCATATGGCAAGCATTTTAATTATTGGTTGGGAAAATTAGTGAAGTCATCTTGTCTGACATGTATTTTTAATAATGACATATCATTACATTGAATAAGTAATTATCCAACTTTTAAAATCTAGAAAGACATTGTGCTCAGGTGTAAAATGGAATCTAGCTAATTCATCTACTACTGATTGTCACTACAGCAATCTATGCAGATACGGAGAAAGGCACACATCTCAATAGCATTGGAAGCTAAAACGCATAAGCAATTAATACCAAAATCTGGGAGGAATTGCCACTAATTAAAAAGCAGATGGAATGGGATTGAGATAAAACCAACCTAGGCTTTTGCTTTTGGCACACCCTGGCTTTACTTTACAAAAGACAGACCATATTAAATAGGTATGAAGGTACTTCATGCTTCTTCAACCATCTGTCCACTGACTCTAATAACTGGTCTATTTTTATGTAGAAAACCTGACCTATTTCATTATTCTCTAATGTAAATAACTGCCTTCTCTTCACTTCAAATGTTATATTTCATATTTGATAATCAAAATGTTGCTTTAAATAACATATAATAACTTCATTAATTGGTTAATGAAAAACTGACAATAACATTCTGCATTATGGAAATTTATAGCAATAAACAGTAATTTTGTGGATATGAAAATATTTTGAGAGAAAAGCACTATACGTGGCCTACGATGTAGGGATTATAGAGGAAAAGTAATGGAAATAGTAATAAAAGTTACGCGTCAATATTTTCTATATGTTCCACCTATGAAGAGTAAAAACAAGACTCATGAAATGAGGATAAAAACAAGACACACATTAATAGAACAGTAAGTTAAAACTGCTATAAAATAGACATTAGACCAGAAACTACTTACATTTACTGTCGAGATGAAAATATGATTTAAATAATACAGCAGGCATTGAGCTTCTCCTGCATTGGCTTAAGTGACCAGGTAACAAACATTATGAATTTCATGAGACAAAGAGCTCACTATACATTTCACTTCCCTCATGAACCTTTTATCTTGAACATATTCATCAATTTTGGCAACCCTGGCCTCATATAATTGCCTTATATTGCATGCTCTATTGTTCAAAATAAACTGTGATATACAGTAAGTACTTGGACATACATTATGAATTCACAAAATTGGCAGTAATATTAGAAGAAAGCTGGTTAGAGAAAACAAGTAATACATAAAAGGGAAGAGTAAATGAGTCTGAAAGAATTAGAAGAAGCAGATTCTTTGAAAAGTCACTGGACACCGGAGACTGTCATAGTCAAAACAGTACAGAAGTATTTTGTCTCTGTAAAAACGCAATGTGTTGAGAAAGAGAGATGACTGAAAGGAAGAAAGCTTGTGAGTGATCTGAGACACGGTAGAAGCTGGTAGAAATAGTAAAACTGAGAAAACTAGTCTTCAGGTTGAAAAGAACTGATTCTGTGGGAAAAAATCAAGTGAATGATATGGAAGGCAGACTGGAATAGTATTTTTAGAACAGAGAGGAATAGTACAAAGGGAAAATTATGATGTGAAAGAAAATTATAGACAAGAACAGGAAACAGGAGCCAGTATGTAGAATATTATTATTCAGATGGGAAAACTCAGAAATCAACAACAACAAATCAAAACATTCACAATATACGTGGTATGAATCGTTTTCATGTGTAACAGAAACATTGTATGTCAATTACTAGGTTGTAATTAGATAACCATAATCCAAGCAACTATAATAAAAGGCAAATAAACTAGGCACACCCTAGGAATATGGCTCGGATTATAACCATAAAGTTTAAAAAATATATAAAAAGTGAAAATCAGATAAAGTTGCATGCAGAGAGATAAAAAATGTTTCTAATTTGAGATTATACTGAAACACTAAATGCTAATAAAGTGGAATTTTGAGGGAAAATCTTACACTTTCAAGGGCTAATTTTGTGATTCCCCAATTTCTTATCTTATTCAGTTATAAGAATATTAATATATATTTTAATTAAAATATCTTTGGATATAAGACCTCCTGAGTGTATATGTTATAAACTCCAGAGTGTCCATTACAAAAGTACAACATGAAAACTAAATGTCTACTTTCAAAAATATCCTAAACATTTTTAGTTTTATTTTCAAATTTTCTTCTCTGTTTCTTTTCTTTGTTGTTATTTCTTTGCTCTCTCTTTTCTGTCTGCTCTTAAAAAGAAAACTAAGTTAGTTACAAATCTAACCATATTGATAACTACATTAAAGTGAAATAGGCATAATATTTCAAAAACAAATTGTCAATGGATAAAATAAACAAAGCCCAATTATATGCTTTCTAAAGGAGGAACACTTTAAACTTGATGAAATAGTATATAATTTTTGTGAACACTTATTGTAAACTTTCTAAAATTATTTGGTGAGTTTTCCATTTATACTGTGCCCTAATTTAGTCTAAATTCCAATCAATGATTGGCAAAACTGGAAGCTGTCCTTATAATCATTACATGTAATACACAAACTTATGTGATAAAGTTAACAAGAAAGTGTCATAATTTTAGTTTCAGTAAATCATGCTTTTAAAAAAGAATAAGAAAAAAGAGTCAAAAACAGGTAAAATTTTGCATATACTCATATATTTACCATTTCTGATGCTTGCTTTTCTGGTATCAGAAAAGAAAGTCTCTTGGCAACAGAGTCTCTTAGTTTATTTCTATTAAAAAGTCTTTATTTTGCCTTCAATCATGAATGATATTATCATTGAGAACAGAAATCCGGGTTGACAGTTTTGTTATGTGGGTCCCCCCCCCCGCCTTTTTATTCTTTGAACAATTTAAGGATGTCCAATCCTCTTCTGTCCTCCATCATTCTCATTTCAGTCATTAATTGCATTGATGTTTCATTGTATGTTATAGGTCATCTGTCTTTTACTGCTATCAAAATTCACTCTATATATCTAACTTTGACTGGCTTGACTATGCTGCTTCTGGGTGTGGCTGAATCTTGGAGTTTATTTTCATGGTCTTTGAAAATATCTATGTAAAAGTTATGGATTTTACAAGTATGGGTAATTTTCAGCCATGATGTCTTTCAGTTTTCATTTTTTTTTCTTCTGTCCTATTCTCACAGTCATTCTTGTTTCATGTACTTTTGATCATATGATACCATCTAATCAGCTTGATACTCTAGTTATTATGATTATTTGTAATATTATTTCTATTCTTCATTTTGGATAACTTACATTGTTCTACCATTAAGTTTGTTTATTCTTTCTTCTGAAATGTTCATACAGCTATTAAGTTGAACCAGTAAATATTTAATTTCACAAATTTATTTGTCACTTCTAGGGTCTCCATTTGTTTTTTAAAATTTATATTTGAGAGAAAATATAAAGTACTTGATTTGGAAAGATAAAAATCTAAATTTTACTTTTCTGTTTTCCTCAAAAAATTGAAATAAAATATGTATTCATATATGATCTTCAGAAGAGGTTATGAGTGGTTGCTTTTCATCCATTGATATTTTTATGTTGGTAAATTAGAAAAGTCCTTAGCTACATAATCGAAACCACAGACAAGTTATTCTAGTAAAATCACCCAGATTAAAAAATGAATATATAAATTCATTATATACTTTCATATCATGAATCCAGTTATGATTGTCTTCTTGATTTCTCTCAATAACTCTCACCAAATATGAGATTGGAAAGCATCTAACATTTAATCATATTCTAAGGCAATTTCATATGATAATTCAATGGGTTGTAGAAATTGTATCCTTTCATAGAAGAGAAAGTTATTACTTCATAATTTGAAGCAACATTTTGTTAAGAGTGTCACACACACACACACACACACACACACAATTTCCGTGGGTTGAAAACATTTAAAAAGTTATTTATAGCAGGATTCAGGGCTACCAAGAATTATAAATAAGTAAATATGAATTATATTTTTCAAGCTTCAAGTATTTTTCCAAGAACATTTAATGATGGGCCTAGTATAAACACAGCTTTTCTTTGTTGAAAACTAGTTAACAATCATTTCTCCTCTTAACAATACTAAAAATGGAAGACAAACACATGAATCACTTTCTGAAAAACTACCAATGAGTTAAAAACAAGTATTTCTGTAACAATAGATATTTTAGTGTCTTTTTTTCTGGTTCTGTGGATTGTTTAGCTATTTGAAATGTGTGAATACTTAGTTTTACTTCATATTCTGAAGACTAAACACCTTACATTTGTAGCTTCTTGAGTCTAAGATAAGAAAACGTTCCAATAATATTGAATGCACAACACTGACATTTATAAAAGAGCATTTAAAAATACCCTCTTTCAACTTGGCATTGCATTGTGAGGGTATGATGCCTGGCACTGTCACAACCGTATTTTGATAATTAGAGTGGTAAGAAGAAACACAATAAGAAGGGCTGAGCTGAAAGATAAAAAATCCCTTGTTTTCCTAAGATCATAATTAAGCTATTGATTTGGTTGGACATTGAATTATAGTACTTTAGGGCTTTAGAGTTTTTCTAATTTTTTAGGCCATTTTACTTCAGAGTTTCTCTCTTTAAAGTCAAAACAATCAGATAAATTTGACTTTTTAAAAATATTTGGCTGAATAACACAGGCCAGCAGAATAAAAGAAAGAAAATAGTAGGAAAAAGCAGCAGATTTTGAGAAATAGAGTTAGCAGAGAAAAACTGTGTGGGTCTATGTGTATGTGTGCGTGTTAAAAAAAAATAAAAAGAAAACTATAAAACAAGTTAAGCCACTATCTTTTCTCATTCATTAATATGATTGAACAGGCCTGTTTATGACTAAAGTCTTTTGCTAAGGGCTGCAGCAAATTCCCAGTAGCCTTGAGACAGAACTCTTAGGTGTGTTATTATTATTATTTTAAAGCTATACTCCTTCATTATGCTGTTGGCAGTCGTGTCTAAAGATTACCTCTGCACTCATTACCAAAAATTGGATTCTAGAAACCAGACTTATCTTTGCTCATATTATGGGAACAAAACAAAAGATTGCATGTTGCTTGCACTAGTAAATGTTCACTGTACTTAAATTCTCTATACTCGATAGTGCCATTCAATTATTTCTTTTTATCCTCTTTCTCTTTAACCAGATAAAACCTTTCTTATATACAAGTAATATTATTAGTATTCATTTATTCACTTAGAGGAGGATTTCTTTAATCTTTGTGTGTATGTTTCAAATAAGCATAAACAAATATGTTTAAAAAAACAAATATGTTTCAAATAAATATATATGGAATATGTATGTATATAGAGATCTTTAAATGTTCAACTAAAAAATATCCTATATGACTTTTAGATTTTGCAGTCTTAGACTTAGGACTTTTTATTGTGTCAGTGTGATATTAATACCTCATACCCTTAACTTTATTAAAATTGACAAGCACGTGTTTTTCTTTATGGCATTTTTAAACTTTTACTTAAATTTCCATACAAAGTGTTGGCAAAAAAGGCACAATAATTACGTTGTCATATTCATTCACATAATCTCCATACTTAGAATGTTCCAGCTTAACATGATATCCTGCAGGATTTGACATCTCAGGGAAGCAAAGGGCTGCATTCATCAGTGAGATATAGAAAATGAAAATTTTAATCAGTAAATTGTACTTCAGTCATCCACTTAGTCATTTTTAGAGGAGTTGGTCTGCTAATTTACATGTTGGTGCATATAATATTAGTATATGCATATAGTATATAGTATATAGTATATAGCATATAGTATATAGATAAAGCAGCAGATAACGACACTAATTGTTATGTGCGTAAGGCAGAAGGAATTTACCACTTGCACTGGGAACAAAAATCAAAATACACAATGAGTTTCAGCTCAGAGTTCATAGTCACTTGTGTTTTTCTTGAAGAAGCCAAACTCTTCTTCCACATAGGTAAATCAAATAGCAGCTGTTTTTATTTCATAGAATTAAAATGTTAAAAATAAACATATTCGAAATGGTAAAAACTGAAAAAATGCCAAAGCACAGTGAGAACTGTATCTGTTTACTACAGACTTTGCTTTGGCGCCATGCCTGCATAAATTAACTAACCTGCTTTCAGGAAAATTACAAAAGGGTTAGATTATATTACATGCATGATTCATACAAATGTACACAGCAATTATAATGAAATTGGGGAAACCAGCCACTTTGACTGATAGTGTCAAGTAATGTTAAACAAACGATAATTTTCTTAAGATTAAATTCATATCTGACAATTTAAATTTTTCAGCATGTTATTTTAATATTTGGAATAAGAAACTTGGATGATAAATTGTTTGCTTTTTTCTTGATTTCAAGTATAAAGTTTAATGCTGTGTAGACTCTTTTTAAAAAGGTGAAAATAAAGCAGTGATGTCTAAAATATTTTATCTGAAAACAGATTTAACATTGTGTTCAATAATTTGAAGAATAAAGTGAAAATCTTGCTCAGAATGAGAGACCAACACAAGGTTTCACTTAAACAGGTATTTTGATGGTTCCAGTTATACATTTGTTTATATGGTGTTAAGGATTAGGTGATGTCACCACAACATTCTTACAATGAAATTCTAACCCCTAGTACCACACAAAGTTACCTTATTTGGAAATAGAATCTTTACGAAGACAAGTTAAGATGTGGTCATTACAGTGGGCACTAATACAATTTGACTGGTGTCCTTGTGAGAAGGGGAAATTTCAACATAGACACATACATAGGAAAGGCAATGAGAAGACGCAACAGAAGGATGACCATCTTACAAGTCAACAAGAGAGGTCTTAAGCAGATCCCCTCACAACCTCAGAAGGCACCAACCTTGCCAACATTTCACTCTGACTTCCAGCCGCCAGAAGTGTGAGACATAATTTTCTGTTTAAGGTGACCGATTAATAATAATTTGTTGCAGCAGCCATGGCAAATGGAAACATTTAGATTTCTAAAGACGTAGGTAGCTGGGTGCGGAGGCTCAAGCCTGTAATTCTAGCACTTTGGGAGGCCAAGGCAGGCGGATCATGAGGTCAGGAGATCGAGGACCATCCTGGATAACACGGTGAAACCCCGTCTCTACTAACACTACAAAAAATTAACCGGGCGTGGTGGCACGCACCTGTTATCCCAGCTACTCCGGAGGCTGAGGCAGGAGAATCACTTGAACCATGGAGGTGGAGCTTGCAGTGAGCCGAGATCCCACCACTGCACTCCAGCCAGGGTGACAGAGCGAGACTCCATCTCAAAAAGAAATAATAATAAAATAAAGACGGATGCTCTGAAGAGGGAAAGGAGAAAAAGGAGGCATTTGTGGAGTAGGTGCTCATCACTTTCTCAAGGATATTTACAAATGTAATCGTATTTAATCTGCATAGGATCCTCGTAAAAGTGACTTAACTTCCTGACAGAGCAGGATCACCGACATCTCTGACAAACACTCCCTTTCTAGCGTCATGCATTTCAAAGAAATCACATGTCTTATAACTACAAGCAGCCAGAAAAGAGCAGACAGTAAAATACAGGTAAGACAGGCTCAGGCACAGAGGAAGGCAGGGAGGAAGTTTCTTGGGTAACTGCCAAACTTCACCCTCATACAATGGGGCCCCAGTAAAACAGTGGGCCTTAATAAGCACATTCCTGTTCCTTCAGGTGCACTAAGATAGGGAAGCTAAAAGCAGACTTGGGGTATATGCCCCCAACTGCAGAAAGATGTACGGGAACAGACACTCCCCAGATAAGCACAACAAAGACAACAGAAGCAGTGGAAGTGTCTGATACAAACTCTCCCACCCTGAATCCTTAAAAACTCTGAGTGTGTTAAGAGAGCGCGGCTTCTGACCTAACTCAAGTCAGAAGTCCCTTCCAGGTTTGAAATAAACCTGTCTCTCCTCTTCCTTTAATTCTTACTCTTCCACTTTTGAATAGAAGGAAATTGAGGCACACAGAAAGTGAAAAGAACTAAGATTCAAGCCCAGAAATGACTAATACCCAGACCTGTGTTCTTCCTGCTTCCTCCTGCTTCCATTCTACATCTGCACTCTATCTTAACACAAATATTGCAATTCCATTTTATTTCCAAAACAAAATAGTATAAATAATAAGAAGGTATTATAAAGTTCCAGGACATTTTTTAGGCACATGAAAAGTTTTAGAAACACTAAATTACTGTACGTTTTTGTGACTATTATTTGCTACTATAAATCCATTCTTCCCTAAGTGCTAAGTAAAAATAAAATTAATCATTTTATTAATAAGAACTTTCCTGTTTATCAGGTTATTCTGATGAAAAAATAGTATACACAGTAAAAGAAAGTTACTATTTCTAAGCCTTTTTCTTTTCTTTTCTTTTCTTTTTTTTTTTTGAGATGGAGTTTCGCTCTTGTTGCCCAAGCTGGAGTGCAATGGCAGGGTCTTGGGTCACTGCAACCTCCACCTCCTGGGTTCAAGCGATTCTCTTGCCTCAGCCTACCAAGTAACTGGGACTACAGGCACCCGCCACCAAGCCCGTCTAATTTTTTGTATTTTTAGTAGAGATGGGGTTTCACCGTGGTCTCGATATCCTGACCTCATGATCCACCCGCATCAGCCTCCCAAAGTGCTAGAATTACAGGCTTGAGCCACCGTGCCTAGCTTAATTTCCGTTGTTTATAAAAGCCAGTCTGTAGTGACTTTTTATGGTGACCCTAGAAGACAAATGCAGTTAGTTATTATTAAGCTGTCATATTTAGAACCATTTATAGGATAGCTGTGCTTATCTGTATTTGTAGCTCACTGTCTTTGCCTTTATCATGGACTCTATGGCTGACTTTCTCTCTGTTCCTTTCTTTCTCCTTGTCAATCTCTTTTGTCCCTCATGTACTGGTTGCTTCAAAGAGGGAATACAACATAAAAATAGACTGTTTTCAGCTTTTTAGGGTAAAACTATAGAGTCATCCCTCTGCATCCAGGGGCAATTGGCCACAAAAACTCCTGTGGATACCCAACCCTCAGATTCTCAAGTCTGTGATATAAAGTGGTGTAGTATTTGCATATAACCTATGCACATCCTTCCATATATTTTATATCATCTTTTGATTATTTATACTTAATACAGTGTAAATGCCACGTAAAGAATTTTTATCCTATATGATTTGTAAAATAATGGCAAGGAAAATAACAGTGTGTAAATGTTCAGTACAAATACAAAAATTTTTGATAATTTGTAAAATAATTTTAATAATAATATTTTTAATAATTTTTATTTGCAATTGGTTGATTCCATGGAGGCTTAACCCACAAATAAAGAGAGCTGACTATATACACTACAAATGATTGGGAACTTCTTTGGTTCAGGGACTACATTTGAGAATCCCAGCAACAGAAATCCCTAAACCTAAATGGGAAACAGCCTGTATGGCAGATGACCCTTCTTTATCTATTGCAGTTTAGAACTCATAGAGGCTGCAAAAACCCATATATAAAATAAATGTAAGGTGTATCTAGGCAGAAGTTCCCAAGACATTCTCAGCAAGCTCTACAAGATTCAACAGAGTCACAACAGAGTGACTGATGTATGTGCAACTGTAGCATGAAATGTTTTCTGACAGCTCCACCAACTTTTCTAAACACCAGAGATATTCAAAGAGTAGCACTGTGAGCCTGTACTGAGAGTGACTGAAGAAGAGGAACATCTGGATTCAAAGACGCTGTTAAAAAACAAGACAACAATGACTTGTGTGGCTGTCCCAGCAGATGCCAGCTTGACAACACAATGATTGGGAAGAAGATCAGATGCCTACCTTTTTCCTTTCTCTACATATACACAAGCCTGTTATCAAAAGTGAAACAATAGACTGAGATCCAGTTTCCAGCACCTGAAGAAATAGAAACTACAGATATAGTTAGGCTATAGAGAAATAAAGAAAACTACACTCCTTGCATAGCTGGGTTTGTTGTTTGAGGGTTGTAGGAGAGAAATGGGGAGAGTTTTTGTGTATTAATACTTTATTTCACAAACTAAGATATTAGTATATCTTATTTATTTTCAGATACTTTTTAATATTTTATGTTTTCAGATCTAAGATCTTTTCTTTTTTTTTTTTTTTTTTTGCGACGGAGTCTTGCTCGGTCGCCCAGGCTGGAGTGCAGTGGCCAGATCTGCGCTCACTTCAAGCCCCGCCTCCCGGGTTCACTCCTCCCGGGTTCACGCCATTCTCCTGCCCGCCACCACGCCCGGCTAATTTTTTGTATTTTTAGGACAGACGGGGTTTCACCATGTTAGCCAGGATAGGCTCCATCTTCTGACCTTGTGATCCACCCGCCTCAACCTCCCAAAGTTTTGGGATTACAGGCATGAGCCACCGCGCCCGGCCCAGATCTAAGATCTTAAATTTAGTATTTTGCATCTTTTACCATATCATCTGGTGCTGCTATATCCTATCTCCTTCTCAGTTCGCTCTTAACATTTTTTTCAGTTTCTCATTTGAATTTCTCAGCATGGTCTCTTGTCATTCTAATCTACTTCCAGATTCATCTTGCTAAACTGAGCTTCTGAACATCCTTCTAGACAAAAATGTTTAGTGTTTATCCTTTAGCTCTAGGTTTAACTTTTGCATTGTGTGTCATCTACAGTTATCTTTGCATGGTAGCCAACACGAAGTGTCCGGTTGATATTCACGCTACAACCAAACTAGACCTATCAGGGATTCTCAAAAATGGGTTTCTACTTTCACCTTTTTGAGAAAGCTGTTCATCCTGATTGAAACTACCATTCCTATGCCTTTTTTTTTTTTTTCTTTTTTCTGTTTTAAGACCTAGTTTTTATCATTTGTTCCTTGTAAAACTTTTCTGATTGACTTCTTGTTCAGGATTTCTCTGATGTCACTGTGGTGGACTTGCCTTCCCTTCTGAACTACCAAATACAAGTTTTTTTCTTTGTACTATACGTGTATTTTCTCTCATCTTTTTTTTCCCCCAGACAATCAATCTCTTTACTTCTTGCAATTACATATGATTTACCTTATAGGTAAATTACCTTGTAGGTTTGGATGATACATTTTATTAGAAACACATGTTTTTAAATTTATAAGTTAATCTATGAGCAACAATGAAAACATTATTCTTTAAAATATATATCATATATCACACAACATACTGTGCTTTTATTATCCTATAGTTTTTTTGTTGTATTTTTTAATGTATCAGTGTCTAATTACGTCAACACCATTCCACTCAGCAGGGAAAGAAATAATGCCAAGTGGTCATTCCATAGAGAACTGCCATTCTATGAAATTATATAATCAATAATAAGAATATATCATATAGCTTTGAACATGATTATTCCTGAGAAATTTATTTTTCTGCCAAGAAGTTACATTTCATAAAATTTCTGTTTTATTGCTTTAATTGGATAAGAAAACTTTATAGTGTTTTATAATGTCAAAAAAGAAGCACAAAGCGGTACCTCATTAATACTCCTAGCTTTGTGAGTAAATATCTACAAATTCCTGACAGTTCCTAAACTTTATCCATAGTTCCTCATTCTACTTTCTACAACTCGTTCCCTTTGTATTTGCTGAGTCTCCACTCTCCTTTGATAGGCAATCCTTTTTACTCCTTGAGCTTTTTGTGGCTGACCCAGCTTGCAGATCTTCTTTAAGCAGGCACATGTTATTGATAATGGTCTTAGTCTTGAAAGTTGAGTTCAGACTCACCTAATTCACCACATTTAAATTTAGATCAGCTTTTCTTGACTTGTGATATGGCTTCCTGGAAAATTGTTTTATTCCTTATACTTAGCGTTCAGCGTTATTTCTCCAGCTAAGAACTGTAAATTTTTCTCTGATAGAATTTTTAAAAGTCTCCACTAATGCTAGATGTTGTGACAAACTATTCTGATCAGGTCTTAAATGTCAGACTGGAAAATAATGGGTCTATGAAAATGGAGAAACTGTTTTTTTAATTATAGTTTAAGTTCTGAGATACATGTCAGAACGTGCAGGTTTGTTACATAGGTATACCCGTGCCGTGGTGGTTTGCTGCACCCATCAATCTGTCATCTACATTAGGTATTTCTCCTAATGCTATCCCTCCCCTAGCCCCCCACCCCCTGACAGACCCCAGTGGGTGATATTCCCCTCCCCGTGTCCGTGTGTTCTCATTGTTCAACTCCCACTTATCAGTGAGAACGTGCAGTGTTTGGTTTTCTGTTCCTGTGTTAGTTTGCTGAGAATGATGGTTTCCAGCTTCATTCATGTCCCTGCAAGAGACATAAATTCAACCTTTTTATGGCTGCGTAGTATTCCATGGTGTATATGTGCCACATTATCTTTATCCAGTCTATCGCTGATGGGCATTTGGATTGGTTCCAAGTCTTTACTATTGTGAACAGTGCCACAATAAACATACATGTGCATGTGTCTTTAGAGGAGAATGATTTATAACCCTTTGGGTATATGCTCAGTAATGGGATTGCTGGGTCAAATGGTATTTCTTGTTCTAGATCCTTGAGGAATTGCCACACTGTCTTCCACAATGGTTGAACTAATTTACACTCCCACCAACCGTGTAAAAGGATCCCTATTTCTCCACATCCTCTCCAGCATCTGTTGTTTCCTGACTTTTTAATGATTACCATTCTAACTGGCAATGAGATGATATCTCATTGTTTTGATTTGCATTTCCCTAATGACCGGTGATGATGAGCTTTTTTTCCATGTTTGTTGTCTGCATAAATGTCTTATTTTGAGAAGTGTCTGTCCATATCCTTGGCCTACTTTTTGATGGGGGTGTTTGTTTTTTTCTCGTAAATTTGTTTAAGCTCCTTGCAGATTCTGGATATTATCTCTTTTTCAGATGGATAGATTACAAAATTTTTCTCCCATTCTGTAGGTTGCCTGTTCATTCTGATGACAGTTTCTTTTGCCGTGCGGAAGCTCTTTAGTTTAATTAGATCCCAATATATTACCAGTTTAGTTGATTCACATGTTTGTTAAATCTTGATTCTGCTATTCTGTTTAATTCAAGCAATTGTAATGTTCTCTCCTTATAGTTTTAGCCACCATTTCCCTGATGATTAGTAACGTTGGCGGGTTATAATCCCTTTGTTGTGGATGTCTTAATAGTAATTTTTTGTCTATTTTCAATTGGAGTGTTTGACATATCATTTTGTTGTGACTGTTTATAAAATTCTATCTTTCTCCTTTTCTCTCTCTTCCTCTCTCTCTCTCTCTCTCACACACACACACACACACAGACACACACACACAGAAACAGACAAAACTAGAACATTTTCTGCCAGACTGTGGTTAGTCTATTTCGTTTATTTTAGTAATGTTTTAAAAGTAAAAGTTTTTGATATCAACTAAGTCCATATATCACCTTTTTTTCTCATTGTCTGCCTAAGAAACATTGCCTAATCCAAAATGGTAAATTTTTTTCCTTTATTGATTTGTGGAAGTTAGTTTTATAATTTTTGCTCTATAATTACTTAATGAAACAATCTAAATTAGTTTTTTTGTGTAATGTGAGACAAAAGATGAGCTTCATTTTTTTTCTGATGGGTGTCCAATTATACAAGCATAACTTTTTTTAAAGGCTTGTTCTTTCTTGAAGTATCCTCTCAGCATTATTAAACAAAATTGAATATACATATATGGATATGTTTCCCAAATCTATTCTGATCTTTTTATGTACACATCCATATTTAAGGAAATAGCCCACTATCATGATAAATTTAACTTTATAATATATTTTGCCACAAGGCAGTTTAAAACTTCTAACTTTGTTTCTTGTATCCAATCTCTTGGAAATTCTGTATAAATTTTAAAATCATCTTTCCATTCTCTCTTATAAACTCAACTATGATTGTAATAGGAAATGTGTTTAATCTATGCATCAACATAATGAGAATTGACATAATCATACATTATCTTCAGGATATGAACATGAAATAAGTTTATCCATGTATATTTTCTTGAATTTTTCTCAATAGTTTCTTAGTGTTTATTATATAGCACTTTTATATATGTTGTCAAACTAAATATTTCATATTTCCAATAGTACTATAAAATATGCTTCCAATGCTACTATAAAAATTTTTTTTAATTATTCCATTTATGTGTTTTTAAATTTTTCTCAGCAAAGTTTTATGGTTTTTATTGTGTAGCATGTAAGCATATCTTATTTAATTTAAACATAAATCTTTCCTATTAATAATCCTATTATAAAATATTTTTAAAAATTCATTTCAGCTTTTTATCATGCATATGTAGAAATACAATCAATATGGTATCCTATTACCTTGCTAAATTCACATATTAGTTTCAACATCTTTTCTATAAATTCCTTTACAGTGTCTGCATAAATTTCATGGATTCTGTAAGCAAATATAAACTTAATTTACTTTGCAAATATATTTGCCATTTATGTATTTTTTTTTATTGCACTTGCTAGGACCTCCAGTATAATGTTGAATACATAAGTACTAAATTTTATCAAATATTTTGTATCTTTTGTCATGATTCTACATTTTCTGTCTTTTAGTTTCTTAATATGTTGAATGTTACTGCTTGATTTGCAAAACAGTTAAACTTACTTTTTATTTCTGAAGTAAAATGCAATTTACTTTTATATATTATTGTAACTATTAATATATATCTCATTTCAATTTGTTAGCTTTCTAAAACAATTTGTGAGTCTATGTTCGCAAGAATATTAATATTTAGCTATAATTTGTTTCTTTGATTTTCCTCTTGAGGCCTTTCTGCTTGTGACATCTTACTCTATTGAAGTAATATCAGATTGATACTACTTTTGTAAAACAATCTTGGAAATATTTATTCCTCGTTTATTTTCTGGAAGAGTTTTTGCTGAGTTTTGCTGGTATTAATTATGTCTTAATAGCTGGTGTAATTCACTGTTAAAGTCATACAGGCCTGCAGTTTTATTTATAGGAAATACTTTAAACGGTAAATTTAACTTTTTAATTAGTGCAGGTATATGCGGGATACTTTTTTTCTTAATTGAGTTTATAAAGATTTCTTAGAAAGTAAATTTTATACTGTTATTTCATAAATAACTAGCATGGAACCTGTGGGCTTTTGAAGGGTTATATATTCTTATTCTTTTTTCTAAGGTAAAAATATAACTCTGCCATATATTAGTAATCAGTTTTCTTAATCTTGCAGACATACACTGTTATGAAATAGAGCTGCTTCTTTTGGGATAGGCTCAGATGTACACTGGCTATTAAAGTTCAAAATACCATTTCCCTTAAGCCAGATTATAACTCTAAATTGCATTTATGTTTTTGAGCTGAATTTTACAGAAAATCTTATATATTACTATGTTGTTTGGAAAGTATTTCTTCTGATCTTATTTTCTTTATTTTTACTTTATGAGAACTATACTCCATTTCAAAACATATTTGTTGCTTTTTATAACATCCAATCGATAGATACATGTAGCCATTTTCTCCTTCTCTGTCTAATCCCTAATATAAAGATTCTAATTTCAATTCAACACTATTGTCTATGACATTTTCTAGGCACTTTTATATATATTGCATCAAATCTCAGTTAGATCCTCTAGATCAGTTAAGCAACTCTTCAAATAAGTTCATTTCTTTCACTTGTGAGATCATAACTCTAATCAATGGTTGACAATGTCTGTGTTTTAAACAATGTTCCAATTCATGTTATCTTATCTGTTTACATTATGTAGACAGTTATTTAATTTTTGCATCTATTTCTATTCTAATGTCTAATTTTGCACATTGATGAAGAGCTTGTATTTTCAAAATTCTTCCTTCAGAAATAAAATTTATTCTATCCTGCTTTTCAACCTCAGAGGTTTTGACCTATCAATGTTCACCATTTATGTCCATTTACCTGAGGAACTGTTAATTTGTACTAAAGTGTTAACCATATCTCATGCACACTCATTATCTCTGGACCACAAACTATAATCCATTTCAAGTCTCTTCTCAAGATTATTTCAGTTATTTTCAACAGGGAGTCTTAAATTACTATGGTACATATTTTTGTTATTGTTAGTTCTTTAACTGTGTGTTTGAGAACATCTCTGATATTCAATTTGGTGTCAGTTATGTTTTTCCTCAGGTTTTTGTGTGAATATTGTGCAATATATTGATTGATACTTCAATGTAAAAATTGTTGAGTTCCTGGTATAAACTCAAATGCAAATATTTTATTTAATCTTTCATATACCGCTGGTTCAAGTTTGTTTTCGTTTACTTGTTTTTCTTCAGAATTTTGGCATTTGTACTCAGGAGAGGGATTCACTATATACTCTTCAACTTAATCTATTCTTGTTAGGTTCAATTTTCAAGGTTACACCAGCCCTAAAAAATGGGCTAGGAAATGTTCCTTTTTCTTTTTAAAATATGGGTGACTTTGATCAGGGTTTTCTTTTTTCCTACAAAGAAGTGTGGAAATTTCACTGGTGAGGAAAACTATTGTGGTCTGTGGAAACGTTTTAAATTGTGGATGTGTGTATATGTATGTGTGTGTATATGTATACACACACATGCACATGCACACACACACACACAATCTCTTGTGTCAGTTTTAGAAAGATAAATGTGTGGGTGGTAATTTATGGATTGTCCATTTTATCTACATTTTAAAATGTTTTGTATTCAGCTGTCCAACATATTCCAGGTTCTATTGGTTTCCTCTTTTTGCAAACATTTCTTGACAGGTATTGATATTCAAAATATCCCACCCATGAGCTTATGTGAATATCAACCTTTCTTCCATTTGTCGCCATCTCATTGTCAATTCTGTTAAAATTCTCAGACTTGTCCCAGCTTCTTTAGAATTTCCAGGTGCGATGAGGAGAAAAGAGCTACTTTAAAACTAATAGGTGCATGGAAGAGAAGAATGCTGCTTAAAATTAACGGATGCGTTGAGGGCAAAAGCAGCACGCAAGTTTGGACTCCCGACTCTGCTTCACTTTTTTTCTGAGATCTTAGCCTTAACAGCCCTTTGTGCTTTGATAGATTCTTATTCTTTCTGACATAAAAGTTCTGTGTTTGGCTGACATCACTAGGTGTGGTGGTACCAAATGAGCTAGCCTACTCTGGTGGTCTTACATATCCTACTGTGAGGAAAGCAAATGGATAATGGTCCCAGCTGCTGCAGTCTAATCCATCTTTATAGTGGTGCTGAACATGCTTCTCATGGTTCCAACTGATGACTGAGCATGGTGGAGATGCTCAAGATAGCCTATTCCTATGAGCTGCGAGAATCCTCAGACAGATGATTTTTCCTGTGGGAATTTCCATTGGCCTTGCCAAATTTTCTTAATACTGCACTGCAATTGACAAACTTCTTTACTTTCTCCTTTTTTTCCACAGAGGTCGGGTTAGAATTGCTGTTTGACATGTCTCCCAACTTCCTTATGCTCTCTGGAACAGAACACTTTGCATCAGTTATCAGTCCCAAGGGGAGGATCCAGACCCTTCTACCTATTGCATCTTGGAACTTGAGTCACTGTGAAAAACGCAACATGGTCAAACACTGGATAGAACAACACACTTTACTTACAGAGAGAAGAGACAGAACAAGATAAGCTTAATAGAGTGCTGTGATACCTTATGGTTAGTGTGTCATCCCGGCAGGTCACCCAGGCAGACAGCTGAGAATGGGCAATTGGTCTACGTGCACCCCTGTCAGTCTGAAGCAGAAGAACCAAACCCCTCCTCCATGGAGTCTGAAATGGTAAAAACTGGGTGTGCTCCTGAGGACCATTGACTTACAAGCTTAAACAGAACAAAGGAGTACACACTGGGCTTATAAGAAAAGATCCTTGCATGTAAGACAATAGGCCCTGCAGAGGCTGTCGGGCTTTTTATATTTTGCAATAAAAAATGTCTAGGATCAAGTCCCATTCTTATGCAGTCAACTGGGTCTGGAAAGACCCCACAAACTACCTCTCCCAACACCTCTCTTCCCTGTTGAGAAAATTCTCTTAAGGCATTTACCAGCAATAAGTTGTTTGATCCTCTAGCATGTCTAATGCCACCTTGATGTTGGATTCTTGTGTCACCAAGCTAACACAAGTGATGCCAAGAATGGCCTGAGACATGCAGCAGTAAGATGGGGATTTGTGACTGGCCCACCCCCTTGCTGGTGGGTGAGAAGGATACCCTCTCTGTTGGAAGGTGAGGCTCAAATCATTCTTGGCACAAAGTCCCAGGTCAGTCATCTGCCAGTTGGTGTTAGCCAGTGTCAAAGGACAAAACTACAATACATTTAGTTAATGATGTAACTGGCTTTTGTTCAAGATTCATGATTCATG
Organism: Chlorocebus sabaeus; assembly: GCF_047675955.1. NCBI lineage: Eukaryota > Metazoa > Chordata > Mammalia > Primates > Cercopithecidae > Chlorocebus > Chlorocebus sabaeus. The sequence goes on along the minus strand of NC_132906.1, from coordinate 72,274,479 downwards.
AATTGGGGTAGCATTCTATTCTATAGAATAAGAGCTTCCCTGAGCTGAGCAGAAAAGGATGACTTCATAGGCAGAAAAAGACTGAGGAAAGAAATAATGAATGGAAAGTGAATTGCTTGTTCCAGGGTAACTTTCCTTACAGAGTTAAAACAAGGGAACTTCCTCATTCTGCTAAATTGGATTTACTGGAATCTTGCTTGGTTTTCTTTTTGAAATTTTGCCCATTTCAAAGTTCAGTTTGATTAAGTGGTACTTATCAGGAGTGACTCCATTCTGGTTTGGTCTGGTCTACTGAGGCCTAGTGCAGGAAGTCAGTTCAAGACAATGACCTCCCATAAAATTTGGTTAACATCATGCTTTATTATCAGTCATGTGAAAACTGGCTAAATTGTCAGACAATGGAATGGCAAAGCTGGAGCCTACATGTGGATCTAAGAGCTTAGATTCTTAATTGTAATAGCTGATCTAGCTACTCCTGCCTCTGAATGACCAACTTGTCAACCTTTAATATGAATGTCCCTTAAAGAAACCTAAAGGACACTCGGTGGTAAGTTGACTATATTGAGTTTCTCCCTTTGACAAAGGTCGTAGATACCTATTCTGGTTACAAGTCTGCTTTGCCACCCTTGAATCTGAGCCAAAATCCTTCACTGGGCCTTATGGTATGCCTGATAACACACAGCATAACTTCTGATCGGGAAACCCTCTTGATGGTGAAGGATGTGAGGGACAAAGTCCAAACCTATGGGCTTCACTCATTGTGTCACACACAGAACCATCTATAAGCAGCTGGTATCACAGGATGTTGGAAGAGCTTCTAAACGCACCCTCCTCAAGTCCCAGGTGTGAGATAATAATCAAAAAGGATGTAGTATTTCATAGGAAGAAAACAGTTGTTTGCCATTAGAAAGAGCAGAAGGTTTTGAAACCAAGGAGGAGAAAAACGAGTGGCTCCGCTTACCATTCTTCCTATTGACTTAATGAAGGATTTGGGGCTTCCCATCCCTGCAAATCTGGGTTCATCAGCTTGAAGGTCCTGTTCCTCAAAGATGTTGTATTTTGGTGACTAGAAGCAGCAAGTGTCCCAATGGACTACTATTTATGACTGCCAGGGAAGTTCAGACTCCTTGTGCCCAAAGTTTACCAGGTGAAAAGAATTGTCACTATACTGGCAGGAATAATTGATCTTGATCAGTAGGAAGAGATAGGGCTGCTATTAGGGAGGAAATAATCTTTGTGATGTCTAGTTAATTCATTTGAGTTTCTCATAGTATTCTGTGTTGTACTATGTTTGTGAATAAACATATGCAGCAATCCTAGACCAAGAAGCATAAGTTTATGAAGCATTCAGAAACCACACAAGAAAAGCAAGTGTCACTTGCCAAGGTACTAGCTGACAGTGAGAAAAAATTTTAATGTATAACGGAGTGGGGGAATGAGTACCAATTGGAGCCCTGGGTGCATTTGCAGCCTAGGCCTATAATTCATCCTACTAACTTTCCTCTTATGACTTTCCTCTCAGGAAGAAAGGCCTGCAGATACAAAAGAAAAGCCTTCACACAAATCTGCTGGAGAAGTAGATCTGGGTGAAACAAGAGGAAGACTCTCATGAAAATGCACATCTCAGATCTCCTACTAATAGGGTCATAAGCAACCCGTGGCTCCGACTGCAGAGGTCTAAATCTGTCACTACTTTTGCTCAGAGACTTTTTCCTGTGGAGGGAGTATTCTTAACCAACTACTGCATTTGACTGCGATATAAAAGTTGGCTCAGTCATGTAAGTTTCCAGATTCTTCTAAGAGTGAACTGCACTGTGATCTGAGAATTTATACTTTCCCGTCCTTTCATTCTTCTCTTTCAAAGGGTTTAGTACTACATTGTAGTTTGATGGTTTTCCAGCCTCATCTGGTTTCTCAATATGTAAAAGTTCTTCCAGTAAATCTTTTACATACATAATGCTTTCTTGGTCTTGCTTTGTAGAGAACCTGGAGTAATACCTATTATTCATACAAGCTAAATTTAATAATAACATAAATTATTTAATTTAAGGTACAAGGGAGCACAAATACAAATTTTTAAAATAAACTTTTTGAGGATGATGCTTTGCTAGTATATTAAAAATAATGAGAAGGGGTTTCAGGATGACTAACTAAAGAAAACTCTACTAGCCTCCTCTACTAAGAAGAAGCAACTTATGAGTAGATAATCACAATTTGAAAGGATCATCCACAACAAAGCATGCAAATTCAACAGAGAAGTCACAGGAAACACCTAAGCAAGGAAGGAGAGAGGAGCCTGGAAACCTCTTTGGCTGGGATGGGCTGGAGCCTAGAGAAACTCCCCAATGTGGAGGAAAGGTAAGTGAGAGAATAGACTACTGCAATCTTAGCCAAGGTAGAGCTTCTCAAACTTTACTGGTTCTAAAATAGGGAGCTACCTGAGATTGTACGATGGCACTTCTCCAGAGAGAAAGCTCACATTGAGTCCCACTCATGCCCCAAGTCCAAAGAAGCTCCAAAAAGGCACTATTTTGAGAGCCCAACCGTGAATAGACAGCACCTTACACTGGGGCCTAACCACACCTGCAGCTCCACATCCCCAGGGCTCCACTGAGATCCCCTGCCTGCAGCCACCACCATGGCTGGCTGCTATCACAAGAGTGGAAGAGTGGGGCATTGGCAGCAAACTTGCTTCCTTGAGCAGCAGAGTCACATCTCATTTTGATGAGCCCACACAAAGTTCCGTGTACATGGCTGCCATCACTGCAGGTTGCTGCCACTGGGGCTGGAGTGCAAGTGAGGGACACCTTCCCCACCTGCCTGCCTCTTACCCTGCCCACCATCTTCAGTAGCAGGACCTCAGTGTACCCACTGCTAAACGCCACCCAAGCATTCTGCCAGGGTCCTGCAGATAATTTCACTGCTGTCTACAGCATCCAATACCTACACACACCTTCAGGGGGCCTAAGGACAAGCCTGCCCAGCCTGGCTTCACAACCCTCATGCAGGACCATGAAGTCCAGGGACCTGGTAATTGCCAAGTCCCTGTCCACCACCACTGGCACCTGAGCACTCCTCCTGGAATCCTGAGGTTGGGCCTCCCTTACCCTACTGCTACCACAGCTGGCACCTATCTGCCTGTACCACATGTAGGCCTGGAGACTGGTCAGCTCAGCTCAATACAAATATCACCAACACCAGCCTTTGCTGCTCAGAATCCAGAGGGTTGTCACAACATGGCTATCATCATCTTCCACACCATGCCTGCTGCCCAGGAGCCGAAGAACCCAACCATACACCTGGCCCAAAACTGCCACCACTAGCTTCCAAGCAAGCCACCTGGAAGCCCAAGTATTGGCCAACCTGGACCAACTTATACCAGTGCCAGTGTACATTGCTCTGGTGCCCAAGAACAGGCATGCTCATCCTACAGGTGCCACCATGGGGTCCAAAGACTGCCATACCATTTATCCCTGTCCCCAGCAAAACTTCACCAGAGCCTCCACTAATAACCACACCTTCAGTCACTGAGGATATTACAGATGCCACTGATGCTGATTTATAGTCAAAGAAATCATATACAGACTGCATGGCTGCAGAAGTGCAGAACCCTACCCAACCAACTCCATAGATACGTTCCCCTAAAAAGTCCTCCCATACTAAAGCCAATCCAAAAAAATCAGAAAAAGCAACTGTTACACCATATTTGCAGATAGCAACCTAAGGACACATAAAATATAAAACAGCAAGGAAATATGACACCTCCAAAGGGAAATAATAATTCTTCAGCAGTGGATCACAACAATAAAAGAATTAAAAGGACTACAACCCAGAAAAAATTTAAAACATTGATTTTAGAGGTGGCAGACAAAAATGCCCAAATAGGACCCTCAAGTGATCATCCCTCCTGCAAGAAGACCAATCTGAAACACTATCCACACAAGATAGCACCTTCATAAAAACCAAAAATCAAGTCAGTGATCATAGTACATGGTATAACATCATATCAAGGAAAGAGACACTGAAGAAGGTAGGAAAGTCAGTCCTGCATTGCCTACACTGCCCCTCCTTCACCCCCCAGCAGTGGCCTTATGGCACAAAGAATCTGTTTGCTTGGGGGAAGGAGAGCACAGCGATTGTCAGACTTTGCATTAGAATCCAATGCTGCCCTGTCACAGTGGAAATCAACATAGGGCAGAATTGAACCTGGGCCCATGGAGGCCCATTTAGACCAAACTTAGAGGTGAATTGTCCATCCCAGGGGTCACATATTGAGTTCCAGTTAACCCCACCTGTGGCCTAAACTGTCTTTCAAATTTATTTAAAATCCCAGGCTAAAGTGTTCTGGGGTCATAAATAAATATGAAAGGCAGTTTAGGTCACAAGGATTGCAATTCTGGGTGCCATTCTGGGCTTGGAGCCAGTGGACTTGAGTACATATCACCTAGTGAAACACCAGCGGGGATGGCCAAAGGGTGGCATCGCCCCTCCCCCAATACCAGGCAACAGGGCTCACATCTCTAGAAAAGTGAAGAGGACTCTGTGTTGCAACTTGAATGCAAGCTCAGCTGTAGTAAAATAAGGCTCTAAGCAGACTCCTGGATAATATGACTAGATAGATCTCTATGAGGAAAACTACAAAACACTGATTAAAGAAACTAAAGAGGACAGAAACAAATGGAAAATCATCCCAGGCTCGTGGAACCTGAATTAGTCTGTTTTCACAGTGCTATAAAGAAATACCCAAGACTGGGTAATTTAAAGAGAAAAGAGTTTTAATTGACTTATAGTTCTGCATGTCTGCGAGGTCTCAGGAAACTTATAATCGTGACAGAAGGTGAAGAGAAAGCAAGAATCTTCTTCACATGACAGCAGGAGACAGAAGAGAGAGCGAAGGGAGAAGACATACTTATAAAACTGTGAGAACTGATTTACTATCATGAGAACGACATTGGGGAATCCACCCCCATGGTCCCCTGGTCCCTCCCTCAACATGTAGGGATTATGGGGATTGCAATTCAAGATAAGATTTTGACAGAGTCAGACTGTATCAGAACCAAAGAATGAACACACTAAAATGATAATACTGCCCAAATAAATCTGCAGATTCAATGCAATCTTTATCAAAATATCAATATTATTTTTATAGAATTAGCAAAAGATAATCCTAAAATTCATGTGGAACAAAGAAAGAGCCCAAGCAGTCAAAGCAATTCTGAATTTTAAAATAAAACACAACAAAACAAAGCTGGAAGCATCACAGTACCTGACTTCAAAATATGTTACAAGGCATAGTGACCAAAACAACATAGTGCTGGTATAAAAACAGACATGCACACCAATGGAGCAGAATAAAGAATCTAGAAATAAACTCGTATGTTACAGACAAATGATTATTGACAAAGGCACCAAGAACATAAATTGGAGAAAGGACACCCTCTTCAATAAATGGTGCTGGGAAAACTGGAGATCCATATGCAGAAGAATGCAAGTGGACCCCTATCTCACACCATATTTAAAAAGTCATCTCAATACAGATGAATGACTTCAATATTAGACCCATAACTACAAAACTACATTAAGAAAACATTGGGGAAACACTTAAGGACATATGTCTAGACATTTCGTAGCCAAAACCTCAAAAGCACACACAACAAAATCAAAAATAGACAAATGGGACAATTTTAAATTAATAAACTTCTGCACAGCAAAGGAAACAACAGAGTGAAGAGAAATCATTTTGAATGAGAGAAAATATTTGCAAACTATTCAAGGGACTAATATTCAGATTATGCAAGGAACTCAAATAACTCAAGAGTAAAAAAATAAATAAATAAAAAATAATCCCATTAAAAAGTTTACAAAGGACAGGAATAGAAAATTCCCAAAAGATGTCATGCAAATTTCCAACAGGTATATGACAAAATGCTCAACATCACTAATCAGGGAAATGCTAATCAAAACTACAATGAGATATCCTCTTAAACGAATTGAAATGGCTATTAGTAAAAACAGAAAAAAACAACAGATGCTAGTTAGGATATGGAAAAAAGAACTCGTATAATCTTGGTGGGAATGTAAATTAGTACAGTAACTGTGCAAAACAGTGTGGAGACTTCCAAAAAAAAACTAAAAATAGAACTAGCATATTAACCAGCAATCTCACTAATGGATATTCTTCCGAAGGAAGAGAAATCAGTATATTAAAGGGTTACTTGCACTTACATGTTTATTGCAGTGCTACTGTCAATAACAGAGATATGGAATCAACCTAAGTGTCCATCAACAAATGAAGAAATAATGAAAATGTCATATATATATACAGAATTAAATACTATTTCATGATACAAATGAAATTATGTCATTTGCAGCAACATGGATGGCACTGGAAGATGCCTCTGGAGGTCACTATGGTAAGTGACATACACCAGGCACAGAAAAGTATGTTACATGTTCTAAATCATAAGTGGGAGTTAAGAAATCTCATCGAATGGAGGTAGAGAATTGAATAATATTAATAGATACCAGAGGCTGGGAAAGATGTGTGTATAGTACAGGAAAAGAAGAGAGCTTAGGTAATAAGTCCAAATGTACAGCTAGATTGAAGAAGTAAGTTCTACTGTTTGAAAGTAGAGTAGGGTGAATATGGTCAGTAATAATGCATTATATATTTCAAAGTAGCTAGAAGAGAGGACATGAAGGGTACCCAACACATAAAAATGATAAATACTTGAGGTAATGTATACCTCAAAATACTCTGACTTGATCATTACATATTCTATGAATATGTAACAAATACATGTATACCACAATATGTAAAATAGAATGTATCAATTGAAAAATGAGAGGTGTACTCTGACCTAATAGGGTAAAATAGACAAGGAGATGTAACAGCATATCCAATTGTTTAGAAATAAACAAATGCGTAGTGCATTCAAGAACTGAATGTCATTCTTTGTGGATTTAATATTTGCTACCAAACTTATATTTTGAAGTAATTCAGAATGTAAAATACTTAATTAAAAAGTTTCACCTTTGAAATTAGTCATCGGATAGAAGATCAACTACAGATACCTAATTTTGCCTTTAATCATTTCAACAGTCAAAGTGGCTATTGCTGTTCTGAATTAGGCATAAATGAAATTGTGAAGTAACTAAAGTTGGCATTGGATATTATTTTTTAACATGCAAGTGCTCATCTCACTTTTAATTTAAAGAAAAAAATCCATAAAATGCTCAGTGCTGTTAGAATATAAAATCTGAAAATAAAATCTAATGTTTATTTAGAATGAGACATAAAAAACTGCTAAATCTCAATGTTATTCTAGAATTGTTCTTTGCACTTATTTTTTTAGCCATGGCTCTTAAGTGCAACGAATAATGAACTCATAACTTTGGAGAATTTGATTAGCCCAATGTAGCATGCTGAAAGTAGCTTTTAGAGCATATGGTTTAAATAAAAAGAAAATGCATAAGCTTTTACACTTGACTCCACAATATATTTGAGTTAATTTTATTATAAAAATTTCTCCCCATTTCTTCTATAAAAATGGTGCTCCAAGATGATATTTTGTTTTAGTTTCATTTTTAAATTGAGAGAGTGTCTTGCTCTGTCATCCAGATTGGAATGCAGTGTGGCACAATCACAGCTCACTGTAGCCCCGACTTCTCAGGATCCAGTGACCCTCCTGTCTCAATCTCCGAAGCAGCTGGGACCAAGGGTATGCGCCACCAGGCCTGGCTAATTTTTGTATTTTTGGTAGAGATGAGGTCTCACTGTGTTATCCAGGCTGCCTTGAACTCCTGAGCTCAAACTATCGACCCACCTGGGCCTCCCAACGTGCTGGAAGTACAGGTGTGAGCCACCACACCCAGACTCTAAGATGATATTTTAAAGTGTCTGTGAAATAGACACAAATTCAAGGGCAAAGCATGAATCACCCATTGCTAAATTCAACATGGCAGATGTGTTACTTTTTCAATTCGTCCACCCACTATATATTATATATCAGAACATCACTATGTACCCCATGAATATGTACAATTTTTATTTACCAGTTAAAGTTTAAAATGAAAAGATACAAAAGGCACTAACCAGAATAAGTAAGTAAATAAATAAATAAATAAATAAATAAATAAATAAATAAACAAAAATAAACAGTCTCTTCTTGGTTTTATTAATACTAGGTGCAGTTGTCTGCTCAGAATCCTACTAATAGTGCTCAAATTTGGACTTCAGATATTAGAAATCTTGAAATTCTTTCTTGTGAGTGCTGTATGCAAAATGTTTGCATAAATAGTAAATGATTTCCTAGTTACATCTGTCTGAACAGCTGTTAGGGTGACAAGTTAAAACTCAGAGATTTTTCCAATTTTTACTGAACACTATCAGTTCTGTATTTCTATATTTCTATATTCCTATTTTTAAAAAATCTATTTCTTCAGTCTATTAGCCTTCAAAACTTGATTCCCACAAATGGAGCTCAAAAAGGAGGAATTTATACAAACAAAGTTATAGTAGTAGCAGAAACAAGAAGCTTTAGCCATTGATAGCATCAACACTGGATTTTAGATAGACAATTTACAATCAATATTTTAATGTTCAAGAAAGGTTAATATAAAATAAATATGCCCAAAAAGTAAACTGACCTTTATTTAACATGTATTTATTAGCTATTTCCTAAGTGTCAGGTGTTCCTTAGATATTGGGATATTTGAATGAATGAAATTTGAGATGATTCATTTAAAGAACCAACCATTGTGATTGATTTATTCCCCACTTTGTTGCACTAACCATTGCAATTGATCCAAATGGATTATAAACAAAAAGGGGAAAGAGACCAGTTGTAATGGTTAGTTCTTTAAATGACACATGGTGCTCATACAAAAGTAACAGAAGCAAGGCAGAAAAACACCAGACACAGTCATGTTACTCTCATCATTTCCCCTTTATTCAGATAGGTGTCCTGGTGTCACTTTAAGGATGCGTTCTGACGTTGACTTTTTGATGCTTTCATAAAAGATAAGCCCAATATTTTTTGTCATGTCACAACTGATGGAAAAATTTGCTAGGTCAGCTATAATTTTTCTGTTTTAATTAGATTTATTTCTTGCTTGCAGACTTTTCACAAAGGAAAATAAAAATCTGATAATTGTGAAGTCGCTTTACTTCTAGTATAAGTTTTAGATAGATTCACTTTATTTCTAGACAGTTTACATATCTAGTATACGGTTTACAGGCAATAACAAACAACTATCCTACAAGAACAGCCCACCTGTTAGCACTGTATGAGATTTTGTCCAGTTCTATGCAGGTAACTTTCTAAAAATTAAACCAAATGAAATGTCAATAAGTACACTCAGTATTTTTCTTGTAAATCGCTGTTGCATTATGACAAGTCATGCTTTCTAACTTTTTATATTGCACAATACATTGAACTGCACTCCAAGTGTTTGTTCAAAACTGAAACAGATCCATCAGTGTTTGTAACCAAGTGGTGATAATCTATTTTCTGGGAACAGGGAAACAATTTGTTACTTTGAATTCACAATGTAATGAATTTGAAACGTTGATTTACCATTCCTGGATGTAGTGTTACGTCTTTGTTGTTTCTCCATCCTTAATTTTTGATTCCTTATAAGTGAAATATTTCTGTCTGCACAGTGAATCAGCATTAAGATTTTTGTTCTCAATAAATTTTATGTTATATCTTTTTTCATACTTAAAATGGTGGTTTGTTCGGAGTTATCACTAAATGGTATCTTCCCCAAATAAATGACTGCTCTCTACTTATCACAACTCAGCACTTTCTTTTAAGTTAAAACAAACAAACAAACAACAACAACAAAAACAGAATCAGAAACCTGATTACTAATATATTGCAGAGATTATTTTTAATCTTAGAAAAAAGAATAGGAATATATAAACCTTCAAAGGTCCACATGTTCCATGCTAGATATTTATGAAATAACAATGTAAAATTCAGATATTTCTCTTGGTATAATACTATAAAATAAATTAGAGAGTTTATTGTAATCTCACCAGTGTTTTTTCTATTATATACTTTTCTGTGCTAGTATACAATCCAGAATCACACTTCGCATTTAAATTTTCTTAGTTTTCTCCAATCTTGACAGTACCTAGTATTTTATCTTGCCTGACCTTCGCACATTTGAAATACACTAGACAGTTTTTTTATAGCATGTCTTTCAGTTTGAATTTGTCTGAATGTTTTCTCTTTTTTAAGTTGAGGGTATACACTATAAATAAGAATACTATGGAAGTTACCTATCCTTTTTTACATTGCCTCAGACCAGGGGATACCTTATGTCTGTACGGGCATACATTGTTTTCCTGTGCTTTGCTTTATTGTGCTTTGCAGATATTGTATGTGTGTGTGTGTGTTTTTTTGTTTTTTTTTTTTAAGTTTTCTGGCAACCCTGCACCAAAAAATCTATAGGCACAATTTTTTTCTACAGCATTGGCTTACTTCATAGTTCTGTGTCACATTTTGGTAAATTTCGAAATATTTCAGACTTTTTTATTATCATATTTGTTATGTTGTGATCAGTGATAAGCTGTGATCAGTGACCTTTGATGTTACTATTGTAATTGTTTTGGGGTACCACAAATTGTGCCCATATAAGACACAAAATTAATAAATTCTGTTTGTTTTGACTACTCAACTGAACCCCAGATCCCTCACATCTCATCACCTCTTTGGCTCTACCTATTCCCTGAGACACAACAATATTGAAATCAGGCCAACTAATAAGTCTACAATGGCCTCTAAATGTTCAAGTCAATGGAAAAGTTGTATATCTTTCACTTAAAATCAAAAGCTAGAAATGATTAAACTTAGAAAAGGAATGTTGAAACCTGAGACAGGCCAAAAGCTAGACTTCTTGTGCCAGTTAGACAAGTTTTGAGTACAGAGGAAAAGTTTTTTAAGGAAATTAAAAGTAATACTCCAGTGAACACATAGATAATAAGAAAGAAACAGTTTTATTGTTGATATGGGGAAAGTTTCAGCAGTCTGAATAAAAGATTGAACCAACCACAACATTTCATTAAGCCTAAGCCCCAAATTTGGCTTTGACTTTATAATTCAGAGCAAGATAGTATCTTCAATTTTATGAAAGCTGAGAGAGGCAAGGAAACTGCAGAAGAAAAGTTGGAAGCTAGCAGAAGTTGGTTCATGAGTTTTCAGAAAAGAAGTTATCTCCACAACATTAAACTGCAGGAAGAAACAGTAAGTGCTGATGGAAAAGCTGCAACAAGTTGTCCAGAAGATCTAACTAAGATAACTGATCAAGGTGGCTACACTAAACAACAGATTTTCAGTGTAGACCAAACAGCCTTCTATTGGAAGAATATGCCGTCTAGGTCTTTCATAGCTGGAGAGGAGAAGTCAATGCTTGGCTTCAAAACTTTGAAGGACAGGCTAATGCAGCTCTTGTTAGGGACTATTGAAGCCAACACTCATTTACCATTCTAAATATTCTAGAACTTTTAAGAATTATGCTAAATCTACTCTGCCTGTGCTCTGCAAATAAAACAATAAAGTCTAGGTGACAGCACATTTGTTTCCAGCATGGTTTACTGAATATTTTAAGCCTACTATGCAGACCTAACACTCAGAAGAAAAGATTCCTTTCAACATATTACTTCTCATTGACAATACACCTAAGTCATCCAAGAACTCTGAGGGAGATGTACAAGGAGATTAATGTTGTTTCTCATGGCTGCTGGCACAGCATCCATTCTGCAGCCCATGGATCAAGGAGTAATTTCAGCTTTCATGTCTTCTTTAATAAATGTGTTTTATAAGGTACAGCTGCCATAGATTATGATCCCCTTGATGCTTCTGAACAAAATAAATTGAAAAACTTCTGAAAAGGATTCACCATTCTAGATGTCATTAAGATTATTCATAATTCATGGGAGGAGATCAAAATATCAACATTAACAGGGATTTTGCAGAAGTTGAGTAACTTTCATGACTGACATTGAGGTGTTCAAGGCTCAGTGGCAGAAGGAATTGCAGATGTGATGGAAATTTCAAGAGAACTAAGATTGGAAGTGGAACCTGAAGATGTGACTGGATTGGTGCAATATCACGATGCAACTTGAAAGGATTAGAAGTTGCTTCTTACCAATGAGCAAAGAAAGTGTTTTGTTGAGATGAAATCTACTTCTGACGAAGATGCTGTGAACATTGCTGAAATGACCGCAAAAGACTTAGAATATTATATAAACTTATCAATAAGGAAGGGCAGAATTTAAGAGGATTGACTCCAGTTTTGAAAGTTCTACTGTGGGGAAAATGCTCAATCAGCATCACATGCTATAGAGTAAACTTTCCTCAAAGGAATAGTCAATTGATGTGGCAAAATTTATCGTCATCTTATTTTTTAAAATTGCCAATGCCACCCTCAGCAACCACCACCCTGATCAGTAGCCATCAACATCAAGGCAAGATCCTCAACCAGCAAAATGATTATGACTCACTGAAGACTCAGATAATTGTTAGCATTTTTAAGCAATAAAGTGTTTTTTAATGTATGTACATTACCTTTTTAGACATAATGCACATGTGATAGTCTACAACAGAGTGTAAGCATAACTTACATATGCACTGAGAAACCACAAAACGTGTGTGATTTGCTCTTTCATGATATTCACTTTTTTGTTGTGGTTTGGAACCAAATCCACAGTTTCTTCATGGTATGCCTGTATGCATTATTGATATTGTTATCCATCTTTTGCTTAGAGTGGCATCTGCTAGGATATAAACTTATGGTTTTTTTATCTCCTTGGAATTTATTAAATGTAAGGGGGAGATATTTTGAGACTATGCAAATATGCTGTTTCTGCTTAAAAAGTCACCTCCTAAATTTAACATCCATAATTGGATCTTGCCTGCAGCAATTATTGCTGGGTTATTCTAATTGTAGTTTTCCATTTTATTTTATAGTTATGAACCAAAATTCTTTTGTAAGGAAGTTATTACTTCTTCTCCATGTATTTTTGCAACCAGTATTTATTTATATGTGCATGGATTCATATTTTGAGGACTTCCAGGTTAAGTATTAATTTTTTTTAGCATTCCGTTGCTACATGGCACCAAAAGATGCTCCAAGATTATTTTGTATTTTTCTGCCACGTGGTTGGAATCAATCAGATCCCTTAAGGGACTTGTAATCTTTCACTGAGGAATGACTTTTACGAACCAACATCTGGGCTGTAGGTGTGTTCTTTGCTACTGACCTGTCACTGCTTCTAGTCCCTCTCAAGGATCAAGCTGGGAAATGTGTGTGTGTATATTATGTCATGCATATACATATTAATTTATGTCCTTTGATCTGTATGTGTGTATATACATATGTTAGTGCATGTGTGTATGTGAATGTTAAATATGTATTTAGACACACAAGTTAAATATGGATGCATACACATGTTAAAAGTTAAATATATATACATATACACATATACACACAAAATGACATTTGCTCATACTGATATTTCTGACTTCAATCCATTACCACCACAGAGTTTATTCTAGTATTTCCCCATTTCCTGATGTTTTTTCTCTTTCTTCAGCAGTGACTTTTATTTTCTAAAATGTATTTAACTTTTTCTTCCACACTGGAATATAAATAGTATAGATTCAGAATCACTAATGCATATCCCTGTGAGGAATACTAAATTGCCCAATGAAGTACAATGTGTATAGAAAGGATTTTTTCATTTTATTGTCTTTGGCCTTACAACATTTAGTTGAAAAGCTGTTTTCAAAATTTACTCAGTTCAGCTCATTTTTTCCTATCCCTTTCACTAGAGTTATATGATTTATGTGTAATAGAGTTCAATTCATTTATCACAGTCTACATTTCCTCTTTTTTCTCACATCCTGATAAATCTTTTTAAATGCTCCATTCAGTAAAATTCACACTTTGTAGAGTACACTTCAATCGATTTTGAAAAATGAAATTAGTTTTATATTCACAACTATAATTCCATATGAAATGTAATATTATCCATAAAACTCCTTTACTATACCCCTCCATGGTAAATCCGTCTCCTCTCCTCCCCAAACTCTGGCAAAAACTGATTTCTTTTCAGTACCCATTGTTTTGTTTTTACTCACATTTCATATAAAGGAATCACATAGTATGTTGTCTTTTGAGTCTGGCTTCTTTCACTTAGGACAATGCCTATATGATTTGTAATGGTTAATATTGTCAACTTGATTGGATTGAAGGATTCAAAGTATTGTTCCTGATTGTGTCTGTGAGGGTGTTGCCAAAGGAGATTAACATTTGAGTCAATGGACTAGGACAGGCAGACCCACCTTCAATCTGGGTGGGTACCCTTAATCAGTTGCCAGTATAGCTAGAATAAAGCAGGCAGGAGAAGGCAGAAGAGCAGACTTGCTGAATCTTCCGGCCTCTGTCTTTCTCCTGTGCTGAATGCTTCCTGCCCTCAAACATCAGACTGCAAGATGATTCCACCCTGATGTTACAGCAATTGATAGATCGATGCTATTTATTGTTAAGCAGTGTTTCATTACATGAATGAATTAGAGTTTGTATATTCATTTGACTCATTTTCCTTGATCTTGTACTTCTGGTTTTGTGTCATTACCTTCAAGAAATTAGGTATATTAGATGGATTGACAATGTTGCATGACTTATGAATTGTCTCTTTTGATAGTTTTTCACTAAGTGTTCTCGTTATGTTTCTGTTTGAATAATTTCCATGGATCTAAGTTCAGTGAATCTTTTATGAATTTTGTTCTGTCTACAGATGAGCATATCACAAATATTTCTTAGTCCTCTTACTGTTTAACATGTGCAGCATTTCCCTTTCATTCTTCCTTATAATTGCAATCTCTGATAAAATTATCCATTTGCATATTGCTCACCTTTTCCAAAATAATTTCGAAAAATTTGGTACATTATTAATACTAGTCAGTTTCTACATCTTTGTCATACCCGAATATAGTTTTGACTGTTGCTTTGTCTCTTTTAAGTGTGTTTTCCTTATTATTTTACATGCCTTGCAATTTTTTCTTAAATCTAGACATTCTTCTCAGGACAGTAGGTATGAGTTAAGTAGCTTTTATGACCATGATTCCATCTAATAGATCTTTATTGTGAGCATTTGAGTTAATCTAGATAAGAATTGTACTAGGGTTTGAAGGTTGTTGTTACTATGGCTACATTACTATGCCTTTAGTGCAATGTCTGTTCATAGAGAAAATGAATTTTAAAAAATATACCAACTGTCCTAATAAAATGAAACATAAAAATGTGTATGAATGGCAAAAATATAGTTAATAATCCAATAATACTTTTCTTTCTCTGATATAGTTTGGATTTTTGTCCTTGCTCAAATCTCGTGTTAAATTGTAATCCCCAAAGTTGGAAGAGGGGCATAGTGGGAGCCGATTGGATCATGGGGAGAGATTTCTTCTTTGCTGTTCTTGTGATAATGAGTGAGCTCTCATGAGATTTGGTTGTTTAAAAATGTGTAGTAGGGGAGTGGTTCCAAGATGGCCGAATAGGAACAGCTCCAGGCTACAGCTCCCAGTGTGAGCAACACAGAAGACAAGTGATTTCTGTATTTCCAACTGAAGTACTGGGTTCATCTCACTGGGGTGTGTCAGACAGTGGGTGCTGCCCATCGAGTGAGAGCCGAAGCAGCGCGAGGTGTCACCTCATGTGGGAAGCGCAAGGGGTAAGGGAATTCCCTTTCCTAGCCAAGGGAAACTGTGACACACAGCACCTCAAAAATTGGGACACTCCCACCCTAATACTGCACTTTTACAAGGGTCTTAGCAAACGGCACACCAGGATATTATGTCCCAAGCCTGGCTCAGAGGGTCCTACGCCCACAGGGTCTCCCTCATTGCTAGCACAGCAGTCTGAGATCTAACTGCAAGGTGGCAGCAAGGCTGGGGGAGGGGCACCCACCATTGCTGAGGCTTGAGTAGGTAAATGAAGCAGCTGGGAAGCTCAAACTGGATGGAGCCCACTGTAGTTCAAGGAGGACCTGCCTGCCTCTGTAGACTCCACTTCTGGGGACATGCATAGCAAAACAAGAGGCAACAGAAACCTCTGCAGACTTAAATGTCCCTGTCTGACAGCTTTGAAGAGAGTAGTGGTTCTCCCAGCATGGAGTTTGAGATCTGAGAATGCACAGACTGCCTCCTCAAGTGTGTCCCTGACCCCCAAGTAGCCTAACTGGGAGGCACCCCCCAGTAGGGGGAGACTGACACCTCACATGGCTGGGTACCTCTTTGAGATGAAGCTTCCAGAGGAACGATCAGGCAGCAACATTTGCTGTTCAGCAATATTCACTCTTCTGCAGCCTCCACTGCTGTTACTCAGGAAAACAGGGTCTGGAGTGGACCATGAGCAAACTCCAACAGACCTGCAGCTGGGGATCCTGACTGTTAGAAGGAAAACTAACAAACAGAAAGGACATCCACACCAAAACCCTATCTGTACATCAACATATCAAAGACCAAAGGTAGATAAAACCACAAAGATGGGGAAAAAACAGAGCAGAAAAGCTGAAAATTCTAAAAATCAGAGCACCTCTTCCACTCCAAAGGAACGCAGCTCTTCACCAGCAATGGAACAAAGCTGGATGGAGAATGACTTTGACAAGCTGGGAGAAGTCTTCAGATGATCAAACTTCTCTGAGTTAAAGGAGGAATTTCGAACCCATCGCAAAGAAGTTAAAAACCTTGAAAAAAAAGATTAGTCAAATGGCTAACTAGAATAACCAATGTAGAGAAGTCCTTAAATGACCTGATAGAGCTGAAAACCATGGCATGAGAACTATGTGACAAATGCACAAGCTTCAGTAACCGATTTGATCAACTGGAAGAAAGGGTATCAGTGACTGAAGATCAAATGAATGAAATGAAGCGAGAAGAGAAGTTTAGAGTAAAAAGAGTAAAAAGAAATGAACAAAGCCTCCAAGAAATATGAAACTATGTGAAAAGACCAAATCTACATCTGATTGGTGTACCTGAAAGTGATGGGGAGAATGGAACCAAGTTGGAAAACACTCTGCAGGATATTATCCAGAACTTTCCCAACCTAGCAAGTCAGGCCAACATTCAAATTCAGGAAATACAGAGAACACTACAAAGACACTCCCAGAGAAGGGCAACTCCAAGACACATAATTGTCAGATTCACCAAAGTTGAAATGAAGGAAAAAATGTTAAGGGCAGCAAGAGAGAAAGGTCGGGTTACTCACAAAGGGAAGCCCATCAGACTAACAGCAGATCTCTTAGCAGAAACTCTACAAGCCAGAAGAGAGTGGGGGCCAATATTCAACATTCTTAAAGAAAAGAATTCTAAACCCAGAATTTCATATCCAACCAAACTAAGCTTCGTAAGTGAAGGAGAAATAAAATCCTTTACAGACAAGCAAAAGCTGAGAGATTTTGTCACCACCAGGTCTGCCCTACAAGAGCTCCTGAAGGAAACACTAAACATGGAAAGGAACAACCGGTATCAACCACTGCAAAAACATGTCAAAATATAAAGACCATCAATGCTAGGAAAAAACTGCATCAACTAACAAGCAAAATAGCCAGCAAATATCATAATAACAGGATCAAATTCATACATAACAACATTAACCTTAAATGTAAATGGGCTAAATGCTCCAATTAAAAGACACAGACTGACAAATGGGATAAAGAGTCAAGACCCATCAGTGTGCTGTATTCAGGAGACCCATCTCACGTGCAGAGACACACATAGGCTCAAAATAAAGGGATGGAGGAAGATCTACCAAGCAAATGGAAAACAAAAAAAGGCAGAGATTGCAATACTAGGCTCTGATAAAACAGACTTTAAGCCAACAAAGATCAAAAGAGACAAAGAAAGCCATTACATAATGGTAAAGTGATCGATTCAACAAGAAGAGCTAACTATCCTAAATATATATGCACCCAATACAGGAGTACCCAGATTCATAAAGCAAGTCCTTAGAGACTTAAAAAGAGACTTAGCCTCCCACACAATAATAAAGGGAGACTTTAACACCCCACTGCCAAGTTTAGACAGATCAACAAGACAAAAAGTTAACAAGGATATCCAGGAATTGAACTCAGCTCTGCACCAAGTGGACCTAATAGACATCTACAGAACTCTCCACCCCAAATCAACAGAATATACATTCTTCTCAGCACCACATCACACTTATTCCAAAATTGACCACAGAGTTGGCAGTAAAGCATTCCTCAACAAATCTAAAAGAACAGAAATTATAACACACTGTCTCACAGACCACAGTGCAATCAAACTAGAACTCAGGATTAAGAAACTCACTCAAAACCACTCAACTACATGGGAACTGAACAATCTGCTCCTGAATGATTACTGGGTACAAAATGAAGGCAGAAATAAAGATGTTCTTTGAAACCAGTGAGAACAAAGATACAACATACCAGAATCTCTGGGACACATTTAAAGCAGTGTGTAGAGGGAAATTTATAGCACTACATGCCCACAAGAGAAAGCAGGAAAGATTTAAAATTGACACCCTAACATCACAATTAAAAGAACTAGAGAAGCAAGAGCAAACACATTCAAAAGCTAGCAGAAGGCAAGAAATAACTAAGATCAGAGCAGAACTGAAGAAGATAGAGACACAAAAAACCCTTCAAAAAAATCAGTGACTCCAGGAGCTGGTTTTTTGAAAAGATCAACAAAATTGATAGACCACTAGCATGACTAATAAAGAAGAAAAGAGAAAAATCAAATAGATGCAATATAAAATGATGAAGGGGATATTACCACTGACTCCACAGAAATACAAACTACCATCAGAGAATATTATAAACACCTCTATGCAAATAAACTAGAAAACCTAGAAGAAATGGAAAAATTCCTGGACACATACACTCTCCCAAGACTAAACCAGGAAGAGGTTGAATCCCTGAATAGAACAATAACAGGCTCTGAAATTCAGGCAATAATTAATAGCCTACCAACCAAAAAAAGTCCAGGACCAGACAGATTCACAGTCTAATTCTACCAGAGGTACAAGGAGGAACTGGTACCATTCCTTCTGAAACTAATCCAATCAGTAGAAAAAGAGGAAATCCTCCCAAACTCATTTTATGAGGCCAGCATCATCCTGATACAAAAGCCTGCATAGACACACACACAAAAAAGAGAATTTTAGAACAATATCCCTGATGAACATTGATGCAAAAATCTCAATAAAATACTGGCAAACCAAATTCAGCAGTATATCAAAAAGCTTATCCACCATGATCAAGTGGGCTTCACCCCTGGGATGCAAGGCTGATTCAACATATGCAAATCAATAAACATAATCCATCATATAAACAGAACCAAAGACAAAAACCACATGATTATCTCAATAGATGCATAAAAGACCTTTGACAAAATTCAACAGCCCTTCATGCTAAAAACTCTCAATAAATTCGGTATTGATGGAATGTATCTCAAAATAATAAGAGCTATTTATGACAAACCCACAGCCAATATCATACTGAATGGACAAAAGCTGGAAGCATTCCATTTGAAAACTGGCACAAAACAGCAATGACCTCTTTCACCACTCGTATTCAACATAATGTTAGAAGTTTTGGCCAGGGTAATCTGGCAGGAGAAAGAAATAAAGGGTATTCAAATAGGAAAAGAGGAAGTCAAATTGTCCCTGTTTGCAGATGACATGATTGTATATTTAGAAAACCCCATTGTCTCAGCCCAGAATCTCCTTAAGCGGATAAGCAACTTCAACAAAGTCTCAGGACACAAAATCAATGTGCAAAAATCACAAGCATTCTTATACACCAATGACAGACAAACAGAGAGTCAAATCATGAGAGAACTCTCATTCACAATTGCTTCAAAGAGAATAAAATATCTAGGAATCCAACTTACAAGGGATGTGAAGGACTTCTTCAAGAACTGCAAACCACTGCTCAGTGAAATAAAAGAGGACACAAACAAATGGAAGAACATTCCATGCTCATGGATAGGTAGAATCAATATCATGAAAATGGCCATAGTGCCCAAGGTAATTTATAGATTCAATGCCATCCCCATTAAGCTACCAAAGACTTTCTTCACCGAATTGGAAAAAACTACTTTAAAGTTCGTATGGAACCAAAAAAGAGCCCTCATTGCCAAGGCAATCCTAAGCAAAAAGAACAAAGCTGGAGGCATCATGCTACCTGACTTCAAACTATACTACAAGGCTACAGTAACCAAAACAGCATGGTACTGGTACCAGAACAGAGATATAGACTAATGGAACAGAACAGATGCCTCAGAAATAATACTACACATCTACAACCATGTGATCTTTGACAAACCTGACAAAAACAAGAAATGGGGAAAGGATTCCCTATTTAAGAAACGGTGCTGGGAAAACTGGCTAGCCATATGTAGAAAGCTGAAACTGGATCCTTTCCTTACACCTTATACAAAAATAAATTCAAGATGGATTAGAGAATTAAATGTTAGATCTAAAACCATAAAAACCCTGGAAGAACACCCAGGGAAGAACACCCTGGAAGAACACCCAGGCAATACCATTCAGGACATAGACATGGGTGAGGACTTCATTTCTAAAACACCAAAAGCAATGGCAACACAAGCCAAAATTGACAAACGGGATCTAATTAAACTAAAGAGCTTCTGCACAGCAAAAGAAACTACCATCAGAGTGAACAGGCAACCTACAGAATGGGAGAGAATTTTTGCAATCTACTCATCTGACAAAGGGCTAATATCCAGAACCTACAAAGAACTCAAAAAATTTACAAGAAAAAAACAAACAACCCCACCAAAAAGTGGGTGAAGGATTTGAACAGACACTTCTCAAAAGAAGACGTTTATACAGCCAGCAGACACATGAAAAAATGCTCATCGTCACTGGCCATCAGAGAAATGCAAATCAAAACCACAATGAGATACCATCTCACATCAGTTAGAATGGCAATCATTAAAAAGTCAGGAAACAACAGGTACTGGAGAGGATGTGGAGAAATAGAAACACTTTTACACTGTTGGTGGGACTGTAAACTAGTTCAACCATTGTGGAGGACAGTGTGGAGAATCCTCAAGGATCTAGAACTAAAAATACCATTTAACCCAGCCATCTCATTACTGGGTATCTACCCAAAGGATTCTAAATCATGCTGCTATAAAGACACATGTGCACGTATGTTCATTGCGGCACTATTCACAATAGCAAAGACTTCAAACCAACCGAAATGTCAATCAATGACAGACTGGATTAAGAAAATGTGGCACATATCCACCATGGAACACTTTGCAACCATAAAAAAGGATGAGTTCATGTCCTTTGTAGGGACATGGATGCAGCTGGAAACCATCATTCTCAGCAAACTATTGCAAGAACAGAAAACCAAACACCACATGTTCTCACTCATAGGTGGGAACTGAACAATGAGATCACTTGGACACAGGGAGGGAACATCACACATCAGGGCCTGTTGGGGGTTGGGGGACTAGGAGAGGGATCACATTTGGAGATATACCTAATGTAAATGACGTGTTAATGGGTGCAGCACACCAACATGACACATGTATACATATGTAACAAACCTGCACGTTGTGCACATGTACCCTGGAACTTAAAGTATAATAAAATGTTTTTTAAAAAGTGTGTAGCACATCCTCCTTTCCTCTCTTCCTCCTGCTCTAGCATGTAATATGTTCCTGCTTCCCTTTTCTTCATGTTTAAAAGTTTCTCGAGGTCTCTCCAGCCATGCTTCCTTTACAGCCTGTGGACCAATGAGACAATTTAAATATCTTTTCTTTATAAATTACCCTGTCTCAGGTATTTCTTTATAGCAGTGTGAGAAGGAATTAAAACATTGTTAAGAAAAGTCAGTCCTAAATCTCAATACACATATTGCTTTAACTATGAAAACACAACTTTCAAGTATGCCTTGCACATACTAGTTTTGTTATGTGTTTATTTGAAATTCATTAAGAAATCTTCAAATCATCTTAAAAATCAAGAACTATTATATAATAAACAAAAGTAAGATAATATATACTCTAAATCAAATGGTGAGTCAATCTCAATGATAGGATTTGTATACATTTGTTGTTATATTTATATTGAACATAAAATAATTATAATAATATTAAGTAAGACATCTCTATCATTATACATTATCATTGTTTTACAATGTATAATATTGAGTTATTATTGTCCTGATATTAAGTAGTAATTTTATAAAGTTTATTTGTATTAACTTTTAATGTTAAAGTTAAATCAATTGCAGTATAATTGAATGCAAAATTATCAGAAGAAAAACAAAAGAAATATTCACGATATTGTGATGATTTAGTACCCCCAAAATAAACTGATTCTCTGTCTTTATAATCACTCTGTTTAAGATGACTAATAAATGTAGTTATATTCGTTAAAGCTGGCTAGGATAGCATGTCCCTATAGTCCCAGTTACTCAGGAGGCTGAAATGGGAGGATTGCTTGAGCTCAAGAGTTTGAGGACAGCCTGGGCAACATAATGAGACCCCATCTATTATAAAAATAAGGTTTCTTTAAAAAGTAGTTATATACATAATACAAATTATTTTTAAACATAATTTGATTTACATGATATTAAAGAGTCATATTAAAGAATCTAAAGTATATTTTTCACCATTCATACCTTATCGAAAGAAAGCAATAATAAAATAGTTCTCTGGCATTTACTTATTAATTGTTTATCAATAATAATATACCATATTGAGTCTTTGGATTAAATCATCCATGCTAAAAAGAGTAGCATAAAATATTTTTACTTTAAACACTTACAAAATTAGTGAAGATCTACATTTGCTGTTTCTATGATTAATAACTTTGTAAATACAAACTCTGTTTATACCATAACTCTTGATTCAGAAGAAGAGAGTTTCTGTCCAAATTTTATCAAAATACAAGCCAGTGGAAAAATGTTTGAGAAAAAATGAAACAACGAAATAATTTGAAATTGACAAAAATATATATTTACCTGAAAATATGGCTTCAGTCTTTGCCACTTTGAATTTAATTTGAAGTTTTAGGATTAGCACACAAAAGTGGTGAAATGAGGAAGAAAATTCTTCAACAATGTTTATCAGTGAATTACATTTATACAGTAAAATTTTCATAAGATTTGTTCAATAAGCTATTGTTTAAGAAAAATTAAAATTGTTTTTATTCATAATTCTATTCCAGCAACTTAAGTTCCATATTATTAACAATGTCTTCCCATTTTATAGAGGTAAAATTATTGCTCAATGCAATACATTATATTTACCCGGTACAATAGTTTGTATACAATTTGGCATCACCAAAACTCATGGTCCCCAGTATGGCAATACTGGAAGGTGGCTCCTTTAAGAGACGATTAGGTCATTAAGATAGATTAATGCCTTTTTCATGGCAATGAGTTTTCTCTCTGGTGGGACTGAGTTAGTTACTAGGAGAGCAGCTTATTATAAAGTGAGGCTGCCTCTCCTAGTTGTTCTTCTTGCACCTGCCTGCTTCCTCATGAGCTTCTCTACCGCATTAGGACCCAGCATGAGGCTCTCACCAGAAGCCAACCAGGTAAGGCAGCCAGGTCTTAGACCTTCCAACCAGCATAATTTGAGCTAAATAATCCTCTTTCTTTTAAAATTTACCCAGTCTCAGATATTGTGTTATAGTAACAAAATGTAGACCAACACACCTGACATAGCTCTTGTACATATTCAGTTCCCTAAAATGACGTATTTATTTACATTTTGATTATATTTAGATTCACAATTTGTGAATGACTCCCTCACAAATACACGAACATTATTTATATGCCTTATTCATACTTCCCAGATGAAATCATAGATGTTTAGTAAACTACCGTATCTGACTTAGTAATGCCTTAAGAACAAATTTTATCATTGCACATTATTTTACCCAGTGGAATGTGTGTGAGTGTGTGTATGTGTGTGTGTGTAATTTATTTCCAATTACTTAATCTTGAATATTTTGTCCTTTCAAAGTTTGACTGTTATTGTTTATCATAGTTGATCTATATCCATGGTTAACTTTTTAATAGATCTTTAAATTTATCTTCGTATCACTTTCCAATTTTATTATGGATAAATACATTTTTGTAAATTAAATTTATGAGACTGTATACATACTACACATACAACAATTGCACTTTCAGTCCACTTGTTTTATTGTGCTTACGCTGTATACATTTTCTTTCTTTCTTTTATTTAGAGCTAAATTAATGTTCCTAGTTTATTAAAATAATGACAATCTATGGTTATTAAATATTTTGTCTCTATTACATAGTTTTCCAATACATAAGACTTGAAGCTTCATTCTTGACTAATAACAAATTCTTGACTAATAACTAGAGGTTATTACCCTCTAGTTACAATAACGTTTATCTGAGAAAATACTATTAAATATCTACAGATTGTTTTATGCACAATTTATAAACAAATATTTCTAATAAATCAGGATCAATAGGCACTGGGTATCAGGCTATAATTTAAACCTCACTGACATGTTCATTCATATGCCCATAACTCCTTGAGCTGAGCAACAAGAATGTCTCATTTCCCTTGTATTTTTGGACTGCACAGGCTCAGCATATTAAGCATAAATAGTGGTTGAAAACATATTTACTTGTTATTGGATAAACTTTTCTCTCTCTATTCCACCTCTAACTTCATGTATTTTGGGAATAAGCTTGGTTTATCTGCTTTTCAATTCATTCATTAATAAAGAATTTTGATAAAATGCAAAGTAATTAGAATTGAGTCTTCTAGTTAAACATTTAGCAATCCAGTATGTGAAATATAATTGTTTTAATTGAATTCAGGAATAGTCACAGCACTTTAGTCTCTTGGCATCTTTCTTCTCAGTGAAAATTATCTGGCTTCATCCCAGTTTCCTCAGTCATTCACACATCCTCAAGAGAAGTCAAAGGACAGCTCACTTGATTGGAGAAGGCCCATCTTTCCCCTTACAGTGGTTATGATACAGCCCCTGGCACAAATATTAAAACCACAGTGCTGCAAACTTTCTGTCTTACATCTACAGGAGACGATTGGGTTCCACATTTTGGGCAATATATAGTTTGCCAGTATACTTAACCCCATCAGTAGGCATCAACTTGGACCTCAGAAACATGTTCTCCTTTATCTCCCATCAATTACATCCTTATCACCTCTACTTGCCTTGTATTTGCCAGGGTTGATCTCATGATGCATTATTTACAGATATATAAGGCATTGCCCAGTCTCATATCTCTTACATCTCAGTCCCACAGGAGGCCTCAGATGCTTCAATTGGCTATTATTTCCTGTAATAATTCCCTACAAGATTTCTAATAAGAGTTTATGTATACTTGATAATTTCCTATATTGCAATACAATTCACGGAAATCTACCAATTCCTCTTAGGAATATGGTTTGAGGCTGACATCATAGAAATTTCCAAGTAATTCCTATCTAGCCTTTCCTTGTCATAAGGTGTTACCATTGCTACTTTTAAGACTAACTTGTAGTAGACAATTCCATTTTAATTTATTGAAAGCAGTCATCAAAAGAGCCATTTCAACATTGTAGTAAATACTTGTAACTTTTATGTTCAAAGTTTATATGGTAGCTTAAACACAGACTTTAGAGATAGACACTTTTCTTCAAGTCTAGCCTTCTTGTAGTGAAATATATTTACTCGAATTTAATTCCTCAGTCTATCTTTTTAAAAAAAATAATTTATTAACTGAAAAGTAAACATTGTATATACTTGTGGTCTGTAGTATTATTTTCTTTTGTATGTATACATTGTGGAATGGCTAAAGCAAGCTATTTAAGCTATACATTACCTTACCTTATGTACTTATCATTTTTTATGAGTGTAATAAAACCATTTAGATCTTTCATGAAATGTAAGATACTGAAAACAACAGAAGAAAAGAAGCAAAACATGTATAAGGAAGTTCTGGTAAGGCTAGCAGTGAATTTCTCAGCAGAATCCTTTCAGGTCATGAGAGAGTAGGATAATAAATTCAAAATTCTGAAGGGGGAAAATTAGCAAGGCAGCACTATATATGGAAGGCAGAATTATTTTACAGATTTTTGGGTAAGGCACTTTATATTGAGCTCACATTAACTTTGACACTCAAAATAATGCAGATAATTTTTCATCTTTTATGTAGATAAATAAGTTGAAATCCAGGTGATATCTTAGCCCATTCCTCCTAAATATAATTTAAAAATTGTTAGTGAAACATCAATTTAAACAAAATAAAAATTTTATTGTATATTGGAGGGTTACCCATGAAAATCTGGCATGAATCTAATTTTCTTTCCTATCAGCTTGTCATTCTTATTAACCGGCCTGTCATTTCAAACAGACATTTTTCCTCTAGTATACTGGAACAAACATCAGGCTTGTACGCAAAGTACTAACATTAGGATTCTTATTCTCTCCCTTAGTAACCTTGCAAATTTGTTTTCCAAATATTTTTATAGCCTTGTTCTCTTCTACAAAATGTGAATATCAGACCCTAAGTTGTTTCTTACAAACAGCCTATGAAGTGTGCTAAAATTTGAATTGCCTTTATCAATAGTAAGGTTGAGGTAACTGTTCTTTTTAAAGAATATATAGTTCTATGACTCCTTCAGTTTTCTTTTAAAAAATCTCTCTACATACCACTTGGAACCCATTACTTTTAATGGCAAAAACAGTAATTCTAAACAATCATGATCTTTTGAAGATAAGAGTGCAATGTATGAGCAGTGTGTTCCCAGAATAAAATTTAATAAGAATTCATGCTACAAGACAGGCTTTTCAAGTGATGTGTTCTGTGCCGGGAGTGCACTGCAGAGAAGGCAACCTGCTAGAGTATCTTCAGGAATTGGAAGGGCCTGGGTTCACTAATCATCCTCTCTACTTTCTATTTGTGACACTGGACATCCTGAAACCTCATTTGATTTAAAGATACACTATCTATAGTGTAGTTATTTTGAAAAAAAGTGACATAACATGTAACTTTTTCTTAAGGAGGGTCAATTTTTTATTTGAGCAGAGAGTAGATAATCACAATTGTATTTTAGTAATTACCCAAAACATGTATACGCATCATGGAATAAGTCTTATATACCAAGTCATAAACATATAGCATAGCTCTTCTGCTTAAGAATAGATAATAATTTATTAAAATGTTTGTAACACTGTAATCCCTTAAAAAAGAGATAATTTGTCTTTAGAAACTGAGGTATGCTCATGCCTTAAAAATGTGTTTAACAGATAGATGTTTATTATATGTATTCTATGGCAAATAAGAATTCATTTCATAATATACGACTACCACACAAAACAACCACTTTAAAAATATTTCCTCCAGGCTGGGCACGGTGCCTCATGCCTGTAATCCCAGCAATTTAGGAGGCCGAGACGGGAGGATCACCTGAGGTCAGGAGTTTGAGACCAACCTGGCCCAAATGACAAAACTAAATCTCTGCTAAAAATATAAAAAAATGGCCAGGTGTCGTGGCGCCTGCCTATGATCCCAACTACTCAGGAGGCTGAGGCAGGATAATCACTTGAACCTGGGAGGCAGAGGTTGCTGTGAGCCGACATGGCGTCACTGCACTCCAGCCTGGGCAACAGAGCCAGACACCATCCCCACTCTCCCTCCCGTCCTCAAAAAAATTTCTGATTATGTTGTTGTTTACTGTTAATGAGAAAAACCCATGTATTTTATACTGCTTTAGCATCCAAACAACTCTGTAAGATATTTTTTCATTTAATTTATAGTATGTATTTATTTATATATTACAATACTGCAAAGATTAAAATTCACTTTTGTTGTTGTTGAGACCAGGTCTCGCTCTGTCACCCAGGCTGGAGAGCAGTGGCGAGATCTCAGCTCACTGCAACCTCCACCTCCCAGGTTCAAGTGATTCTCATGCCTCAGCCTCCTAAGCAGCTGGGACTACTGGCACCCACCACCACGCTTGGATAATTTTTGTGTTTTTGTTAGAGACAGGTTTCACCATATTGCCCAGGCTGGTCTCCAACTCCTGAGCTCCAGTGATCCACCTGCCTCGGCCTTCCTAAGTGCTGAGATTACAGATATGAGTCACTGCGCCCCACCCTAAATTCACTTTTTTTTTTTTTAATTTCTATTTCATTTTTATATGTATCCAGAATGACAGGACAATATTTAGAAGAGATTGGAAATAACAACCACCACCACCAAATTTTCTATCCACACATATATATACTCAGCTGTACCCTTAAACGCCTTGGGTTATTATTATTATTGTTGTTGTTGTTCTTGTTTGAGACGGAGTCTCGCTCTGTCACCCAGGCTGGAGTGCAGTGGCGTGATCTCGGCTCACTGCAAGCTCTGCCTCCCGGGTTCACACTATTCTCCTGCTTCAGCCTCCCAAGTAGCTGGGACTACAGGCGCCCGCCACCATGCCCGGCTAATTTTTGTATTTGTTTTTTTTTTTTTTTTTTTTTTTTTTTAAATAGCGACGGGGTTTCACCCTGTTAGCCAGGATGGTCTCGATCTCCTGACCTCGTGATCCGCCTGCTTCGGCCTCCCAAGCCACCGCACCCACGCCTTGGGTTACTGAAAGATTTTATTAACGTTAATTAAGTGTCTCATAGATGATGGTACATTATATTCAAATAAGCCTTCCTTGTAAAATATTGATTTGAAGGTTAGGAATATGAGCTACTCTGAGAGTCATTTAAGAGTTTATCTAATTAATATTTATTCCCACTTTAATTTTATGTATTTCTAAATTGCTAAGAATTACATTAACAAACACATTTGTCTATTAGTCACCTCTTTCCGCTGCAGTTCTGAAAATACGCTACAGACGTTTTATTAGGGGACAGCTCCAGTAACAGAAGGTTGAACAGATGGCTTATTTCCAATTTTATTTTTCCAGTAATAAAAGGGCTTTCATTGTTGTTAACATCTAAAGTTCATTCAAGAAGATACCTACTATGACAGATTTTTTTTTTTTTTTGAAAAATGGAAAAACATACTAGCTAATTAGCTAAGAAAAGTTTTGCATTTTGTGACAGAAGCTTTTTCCATTGGCTTTAATCAAAAGAAAAATTAAACTGATAGAAATTTGCCTTTTAAGCTTACAAATCTTTTGTTTTTCCCAGTTTTAGCAATAAAAAATAAAGCAAAAATAGAAAAATCATGACAGCAAAGAAGAGGGAAGATGAAAAATGATGAAGTGCAGACGTAAGAAATATTTTTTAAGTTTTATTTTCAAAATGTAATGATTTATGGAAAAGATAATCTATCCTCAAAGAAATATAATTTATATTTGTTACTATGAAGGTTTTATATTTTAACCTCATCTTTTTTTCTTTCTGAATCTGTTTTTTAAATTTGTTTTACATCAAAATTTAATATGCACACATTTTATTCTCAAAAAATATATGGGGCCAGGCACAGTGGCTCATGCCTATAATCCCAGAAATTTGGGAGGCTGAGGCAGGTGGATCACTTGAGTCCAGGAGTTCGAGAGCAGCTTGGGCAACATGGTGAGACCCTGTCTCTACAAAATATTAGGAAATGAGCCATGCATGGCAGTGTATGCCTATAGACCAGATGCTTGGGAGGCCGAGATGGGAAGATCTCTTAAGCCCAAAAGTTAGAGGCTACAGTGAGCCTTGATTGGGCCAGTGCAGTCTAGTCTGGGTGACAAAGCGACACCCTGTATCAAAAATAAATTTTATATATATACACATATATGAATTTCGATTCCATTCTTTTGAAAATTGATCAGTCTTGCTATAAGAAATAAAATATAATAATATGATATTTAGGACAAGAACATACATAGAAAAAGACTATATAAAGGAGACTGAGTAGAAGCAAATAGCAGGGTGAGAGTAAATGATATTCTGGGTCAGTTTTAACTCAGTGGCTGGGGTATTGACAACATTATATATATATAAAAAATTGGATAGCTAAGATCCAATTGCAGTGAAAAAGAATAAAGAAAACTGTGCTGGGTTCTGTAGTTATGCATTGACCAGGTGCAGAGGCAGTGAGATACAGTGTTTGATGTGCATGGTCTCTTAATTTGGGTTAAAGTCCAAACCCTGATTCTTCCCCTTAACAATTTTATATTGGCTTCAGTCAGCTGTTAACTCAATTGTGCATACCTGTGGGATTGTAGTAGAATTAAAGATGCAACGAATATCTACAATATTTGCACTGCTATTCCTGATACACAATGGGAGCTGAGTACGTATTAGTAACTATCATAATGCTAAATTTTCCTCAATACAATTATCTAATTTCTAAATTGAATATTTTATACTTAAAATACAAGATAATTTGAGGAGAACATTCCTTCTTTGTGTATTTACTATGATATTTAAAAGAGGCAACACTTCTAATGTAGATGGTCTATTTTATAAGTACCATAATTAATCGATGTCTAATTTTGCCATCACATAGACGCATACTATGAATGAGTGCACGTTGTTACATTCATAGTATGGGCTGAGATTTTGAACCATCAGTTAAAAGCCATATTGAATTCCCAAGAAAGAGTAGTCAGTATTATTTTTACTACTGTGCCAGAAGGTACCAGATACCTCTCAGCTTTACAATTGCTCTATGACAGATTTCACCCTAATATTAGAGCTGGAAGACTGCACACTACATTTCCCAAATTCCATGTTCTATATTCTTCCAATGAGAAGTAATGGTGGTAGAATAAAGGGTAAGATAGTAAGTGAAACCACTTAATTTTTTTTTTTTTTCTGATTTCTGGAAATGATGGCATAAGTAGCAATGGCAATAGCAAAGGGCCAGCACGTGTGGCCAGCCTAAGTGTGATCATAGGCCCAGCAGTTTCTACTCTGAATACACTTTCATTTTTGCTTTTCCATTCCTTCAATTAAGATTCCGCCAAAGATATGACCGATTTACTGCATTAAATTTTCTTTCTTCAAAATGGATTCTCTTTCTCTATTAAAACTTTACTTAATAGTCATCACATTTACTGATTATAACCATTAGTAATAATAGATCTCTAGTTTCAGAGCTTTGGATAGAACCTGATATTTGAATAAAGACTTAATAACTGTTAATTGTGTGTATGAATTGCTGCAATTCATTATATGCTAGTTTATGTAATATAATTATTGTAAGTTGATACTACAAGTAATCATGTAGAGTAATAATAAATGCATGTTTGACAATATACTTAATAATATCAGTCAGCATTATATTACTATTATTTCAAAGTCCTTTGTCATTCATAATTCTCAATTTTCAATGATACATTGACTCATTTGGTCTTTTGAGTATTCAAGTGAGTCTAGATACTTAGGAACTGAGATTTAAAAAAGGAAACTGGCCAGGTGCGGTGGTTCATGCCTGTAATTCCAGCAATTTGGGGGACCAAGGCAGGCAAATCACTTGAAGTCAGGAGTTCAAGACCAGCCTGGCCAACATGGTGAAACCCTATCTCCACTAAAAATAGAAAAATTAGTTAGATGTGGTGGCACACACCTGTAGTCCCAGCTACTCGGGAGACTGAGGTGAGAGAATCGCTTGAACCTGGGAGGCGGAGGTTGCAGTGAGCTGTGATCACCCCACTGCATTCCAGCCTGGGTGGCACAGTAAGACTGTCTCAAAATAAACAAATAAATAGGGAACTATGTATATGATTTCAGTAAATGTTAATTATAAATAGTATTATTCCTTCATCATCAATATTATTAATATGTTAATTAAAACATATTAATTCAAATATTTCAAGAAATGTGTTAGGTATTTTACTTAATTCAAAATAAATGCCACATTTTAAATCATTGATATTTTCATTATCATAAGTATAAACAAAAGATACCCTCATTAACTATATATTCATAATAAGTTCATCATTTATTTAAACTAATATTGAAAGAAATATAGTTATATATACATATATGTATATACATCTCAAATATATATATTTATAGAAATGTATACACCTATATAAATGTCTAAAAATAGTATATTTCACATTAGTTCTATTTCTACAATTTTTTAAAAAATCTATAGATACTGATTATTGAAAAAATTGAGAAAATAGATATTGAATAAACATATATTAATGAGGCAGAGTTAAGTAAATGTTAACATTAACGGTCATGGGGTCATAACCAAAGAATCCAAATTCGTTAAAAACATGCAAATTTATTATGGTCCATCAATGAGCTAGGTTGCAAAATGAAGTACATATAGACTATTTCCTAAAGTCATTGCTTTTCCATCAGAACTTAAGAGACCCTACAAGAAAAGAATAAGTAACTTAACACAGAATACCACAAATTTATAAAAATGTACAATAATTTCAAATCTTTAAGAGGAAAAATAAAAGATGAAGAAATTTTCAAATTTGCTTGAATAAAAGACAACTGTTTTCACAGAACATCTCCAGAGGCTAGTCTTCTGTGAAAAACATTTAGAGAATTATTACAAACAAATGACATGATTTAATTAATGTTTTATAGATCCCTTGGTTGCTTTATAAAACTGTAGAGTAGTCCATATGCAAACAATGAAGCTTTTTCAGAATCTCAGGTGAAAGTGGAAGTTTAATTTGCTAGTTGTGCAGACTTCTATTTACTTTGAGTAGTAAATCTCATTTATTTTGAAGTTGTGACTTACATGTTACAATTCTTTGATAAATCCACGTTTTAGAAAAGTGATATAATTGAAAATATTAAAATTTTCCATTTGTAATTTCTGGGATCTTTTCTCCTTGAAAAACCATTCCCTAAATTGCATTCGTGAAAATAGACTCCTACCTTTTATTTGGATCTATAAAATGTTTCTCTGCCTGTATGGATCAACACAAAACTGATTTTTGTATGGTACAGAATAGTAATTAAATTTAACTGACTCTGGATATTTTATTAAATAATTCACTCTTTCATCATTTTTGAGCAAAGTTATATAATTTTTAGAAATTCTACTTATTAGTATTATTTTTTATTTAAAATTTATTTTTTGTAAAATGTGTAAATATGGTATGTGTACATCGAGTTCTGACATATCCACCACTCTAATTAAATCATTGAATGTTCCTATCTCTCCTGAATGTTCCTATCCACCCAGAATGTTCTCATCTTCCTGGAATATTCCCAAGTTTCCGCTTTCAGTCAGGGACTCACTCTTACTACAGAAAACAACTAATTTAATTTCTTCTACCCTTTATATTTATCTCATGAGAAATTGGAAGTCACTCATATTATTGTTCACAGTAGTATACTGTGCCATTTAATTCTGAATATTCAATAATTATTTTATCATTGTTTTTCAGTTGTTTGAGTAGTTATAACCAGTTATTGAATTATTTTTTGTAGAGTTTCTTTTAATTGTAGCTTGATTTTTTTTGATAAAATTTGTGAGATTTTAATCTTTCTTTATGTTATATTTTCTGTACAAATGAACCCCTTTCCCTAATTTTCTTCTGGGTCTATCATACACATTTCTTAGACTATATAATAATGTCCTCCAAGTTACTGAAACTCCATTTATTTTTTCAATCCTTCCCTCTGCCCCTCTCTTTTGCAGTGTTAGATCTACTATGAGGCCCATTTGGTAAATTTTAATTTACATATTATAATAGTCCTCAGATGTACAGATGATTTCTTTTTATAGTTTCCTTAAATTTTCTGAAATTTAACATTTATTCATTAATTATGTCTGTTTTTTACTTTATATTTTTAACACATTTAGAATTTTAGTCTAAATCTTTGTTTGATCTCTATTTACTCTTCAGCTTTTGGTTATGTATTAATTTTCCTACCTTTTCATGTAATTTTTATTGTATGCTGCATGCTGCAGATTCTATGTATGTGGATTTGATTACATTCCCTTAAAGAAGTGTTGAATTTTGTTGTTTCAGATAATCAATTCATTGGCAGATACTTTATCACGTTGAGATGGATTTAGGATTGTTATTAACAATTTGGAGTCGTTATTACTTTCAGGCTAGTGTAGTCTTATGTAGACTTTTGTAGTCTATACTGAATGCATGGAATGTTCTGCAAGGTCTCTCCAGTTTTGCCTGTTGAAACTCCAATATCTCCCAGTACTCATGCAAATACACAATATCTGAATAGTGTTCCCGAGAAAAGACCTACCATCACTGACCTATGACATTGAGGGAAGATGCTGTGTACAATCCAGCTCAGTGGTTCTCAACCAGGGGTGATGTCCCCCAGTGCATATTTGACAATTTCAATATGTTGAGATATCACTGGATGTCACACAATAAGGGGGCAACTGGTGTTAGTGTTACTGATGTCTAATGGGGAGGAAGCAGGAGTGGTGCTAAATATATGCTACAATCTCCCAGAACAAAGAAATATACAGTATGTGCATAGCACTTACATAGGTCAATTTTATAAGGTTTGAGTATTTGCACATATAATTTTTGAGTCACAAAATAGGAAAATGGAAGTGGTGCATTTAAATAGTCGTATTGTATTTGTAATGACAGAAGTCTTAAAATCTAGTATCAGAAAGTTATTGTTAAATATCAAGAATATGTTACATTAAGTTCCAGAATCAGATATTTTTTTAACCAACAAGTATGCTAATAATAATGATTTTCTGCTGGCATGATGAGTTTGAGTAGGTGTAATTTTAATTTTCTAAAGTATAAAAATTTGAAGATAAAAGTAATCTATATCTATCTAAAACAACATCAGAAAATTCTATATTCCACACGTCAGTATTTGACAAAAATGAGCCATTTATTTCTTTAATGTTGTGCAATATCTAATGACTGTAGCTAGTTACATCACATCCCCTTCTCAGCACAATATTTATTCAGTAAAAATTTTTCATTTGGTGATAATCAATCTATATTCACTTAATACATAACACTCTAACCCAGATAAAACCCAGATAGAACTTTTAGTAAAACAACTCAGAAATGTACTTTTCCTTAACCAAAAAGAAAGAACCCATTAATAACATACAATAGGCAATCATGTGCAGACTAATTATCACAGTTTGTTTCAAAGGCTATATATGAATTTAATGGTTTTGCTGCCAGATGTACTCAACACAGCCGTAACACAGTCATAACGTGCTTTGCCTCACTGAGTGCTCCAGATGTTTTCATTCTTGACATGCAATAGAATACTTTTAAAAAGGCATAATAAAAAAGAAAAAAAACCACAGTGGTTGTTTAGCAAATTGGAGATATTTTACAAGCAGAGACATTGTAGCCTTGTATCCCCTATGCTTATTTCAAAAACTCACACATTCTAGTTAAATGTTTGTTAAAAAAAATAACTAGGTACAAATTTCAACTTAGGTAAATATTTAATATGTATTATTTTGATCACATTTTCTTGAACATTTATATTGCAATTATGTCCATGAAATAGTTAATACTTGTATCTTCCATTTATCAAGGATTTTATAAAGCGTTTTCTTGTACTTTAACCTAATTTGACCTCATAACATAAATAATAAAGTCTGTTTCAATTTAATTATAAATACAAAATTTTGAATGAATTGGACTTATTTGCCAAGCCATATTATAGAGCAAAATGAAGGCAATTTTTTTAAAAAAGAAGGGGGAAGGAAAGTAGGACAAAAAAAAGGAAGGAAGGAAGGAAGGAAGGAAGGAAGGAAGGAAGGAAGGAAGGAAAGAAGGGAGGGAGGGAGAGAGGGAGGGAGGGGGGAAGGGAGGGAGGGAGGAAGGAAGGAAGGGAGGAGAAGAGAGGAAGAGAGGGAGGGAGGAAGGAAGAAAGGAAAAGGGATAGAGGCAGAGAGGGAAGAAAAGAAGGTCAGAAGCAGAAAATGAAGAAAAGAAAGGAAAAGAAAGATAAAATTGTTTTTAAATCAGGATTGAGGGTGACTGTTGCTTCTAATCTGCCGAAGCCAAGTTTCATCAGGAATTCAGTATGTTAATTAACCACAGGAAAGAGTAAATGGTACATTGCAAAGTCATACTGCATATATTTACCAAAAATACATTTATTTGTCAAGATATCTACTTTTATATTCATTGCTTTGAGTAGACAAAGACACTGCTGCCACAGGTTGGTATCAATGTTGTGTACCTAAAATAAATGTTCTCTCTCTGAACACTATCTGGTGTAAAAAATGTGTGTGGTGCGTGTGTATGTGTGTGTGATATAATACGTAAATATATTTTCCCATAGAACTTTGTCATCAAAACTCCCAAAATAGAGAAAAAATAGTACTATAAAAATTACTGCAAAAATATGTAAAAAGTTAAGGTAAATTTAAAACAATAAAAGAAGGTAAAAAAACAGTTGGTGGGTTGTTCGCAAAGCTCCTTTGCATTCTCCTTTGCAATGTGATTTGCCTGCTCTTCTCATCAATGATAGAGACTATTTCCTCAGCCCTCGAATTCTGAACGTGGCTTCTGACTTGTCTAGGTCAACAGAGCATGGAGGAAGTGAGCTTTTGCCCACCCAAAGCTTAAGTCTTAAGAAGCTTTGTGGTTTTAACTGTGCTCTTTTAAAACACAGTCCTAATGCGGCCATTTAAAGAAGCGCAATATAGTGCAATCCAGCCTACTAGAGGATACAAGATCTGTAGGCTGTCAAGCCAGCAGCCAGTGACACTTCCAGGCATGTGAGTGCCAGTCTTGAACCATTAAGTTCAAGTTTCAAGGCACCAGATGAATGCAGTCTCACAAGTGATTACAGAGAAGACAGCAAAAGTACTTTTCTGCTGACCCTAGCTCAAATTGCAAGCCCACTCGTGTGAGAACAATTTAAAAATACTGCTGTTTTAACCTAGTAAGTTTGAGGATGGTTCCTTATACAGCAATAGGTAACTGACACATAGAATTTCCTGAGGAAGTAATGTCTGCAAGACATGGAAACCCTATGATGAAGTGGTATGTAAAGTTACTGTATGAGGACAGAGGGGAGATCACAGCTGTCAAAGATACTGTAGGTTGTTTGTTGGAAGCTGCAAGTATTTTATTATTTCTGGAGCAAAGTTAGGTATAGAAGAGGTGTGGCCCGAGACTTTGTCAGAAAGATCATATAATTTGGAGGATTTTAAATTTTATGAAGTCGCAATGGAGTATTATTGAAATATTTTTAAAAGGGGTGTAAACCTTATTTTAATTTTAACATGATCACTCCAGTAACTAAACCTGCAAACACATTTTGAGAAAAAAAAAAAAAAAAAAAAAAACACACACTGGCCACTGGGGCAGATATTTTAGTGGTTTAGCAAAAGAGGATGGAGAAGTAAAGTAGAAGTGTAATAATTTATTTAAAGAAGGAAAAAATTTAATTTAGTTTGGGATTATTTCCATTGATATTAAAGACATTTTATATGTGAAAAATGATTACAACCATGATCCACACAAATTGTAAAGATTCTGATTTCAATAGAAAATATTACGTAAAAAATCAGAGGTCGTATCTTGTATAATGGATAAGGTAAAATAATAAATTAAAACAAGGTAAAGAGTAGCACATATGTTTAAATTGATGGTAGTTTGAAATGTACATAATATAGTTTAAAAGGAAATGTAATATTATCTGAAGACTTATAATCTAAAAATTGTAATTTCCTATTCAAACGGTTTATAGACTTTTAGTTTCATGAAGAACAATGTTGAAGTACAAGAAAAAAGAAATTTTATTTAAAATCACCACAAGCAATAGTGAGAAGTAGCTTTTGCATTTTTTCTATCAGACAGAGTTCTGTGCAATTTTTCTTTGTACATAAATGGCTGGAATAGGAGCATAGAAAATATTATTCGTCTCTATACACAAACGTAAAATAAAGGGTACTGAGATACATTGGAGGAGACTGAAAATGGCATTGCATTATAAATAAATGAAAGCCTAGAGTTTGTGTTGTCTGTCATTCATGTTGGTAATAGCCAATGTTAAATATGTGTTACTACTATCAGAAGTGGGAAAAATTAACATACTTTCTGATACTTTCCAGTAAATATTTTAGAATATTTTAGAATCCTATATTCAATAAAGCACAATTAAGGGATATAAATGATTATTTTCCAAAAGTAGGTTTTATTCTGTGTTGGTTTTCTTTGGCAAAGGTTTTGCCTGCTGTCAGAATGATTGAAGATTCTAACAGCTATGTGGCTGACACATTCATAGTGTGGCTATAGAAAGGCTGGCAATTCTTACACAAGTTATTAAGTAAATCTTTGGACAAGCATCTAACTTTTCTTGATGTGATCCAATGCATTTAAAGTAAAAAATATGCTTTTTAGGAAACAGTATATTTACAATCTTTGGGTGATTAATTTAAACATAATTTTTCATAAATCTTGGAATGATTTTTTTCCTTAAATAATAAATCAGTTTTTCCTTATCCTAGTTTTTCAGCTTGACTACAAGTATTGGATGGGAAATGATTTATATAAATGAAATGTTTCCTATAAAAGATTTTTTGTCAAAAAATTCACAGTTAAAACTGTATGTATTTTTTCTAGTTCACTTTTACTGAAAGCCCCTGAAAATATGAACGAGAAAATAACTGTTCCTCTTAACTTTCACAGAACTAGCCATCATGCCAAAGTGACTTTCAGCATTGAACTACATTTCACAATACCTGCATTCTCTTTTTTACTCCATCTTGCTGGTAAGACTTTGAGCAAGTCACTTAATCATTTTATTGGTGAGCTTAATAGAGAGACATTATTTAGTTTACCTATGTGATGTGCTTCCAGGGACAGAAAGAAATGCAAAGTCCATTCAGAGAATAATTCCATACCAATAGTGTTCCAATGATTGAAAGCCAAATTATGTATTCAATGCTGTTTGTATGAGGTCAACACCTGAACATATTATTAGACAGTAAAGTATTTATTCTAATACTTGCTCAGATTATCTAGACTTAAATGCAAAAGTATTGAATTACACCCCTAGCAAAAAATTCCTGAGATTAACAAGTAAAGACAAATTCATGAAATGGAGCGCTGATTGTAGACTCAGATGAAGTTGCTGAGGTTGTGATAGAAATGTGTGTGTATGGAAAGACGGCTAAAGAAAATTGCTGCAAAGAATCTCATTTCTGCATAATTAGGCTTTAATCACAGAAAGACAGGAAGATTGAAACTTTTTCCCTTTATTCACTGTTTTTATAATATCAGGTACAGGATCTGACATCTCTCTCTCTCTAGTCTCTCTGCTTCCCTCTCTCTCTCACCGCCATCCCCCTCTGTCTCTTTACACACACACGCGCGCGCGTGCATCTGAAGCTATACATTACAATTTTGACTATGAGCAGTTTTGGAAAAGATACACCACAGAAAACATAAATAAAAAGTAATCAAAATATTTTTTGAGGTATTTGTTTGGAAGACAAAAAACTACTCCCAGACACCTTTTAATCTTTGCCTCCAAAAATAACCATTAATAGCATTTTATTCTGTTATGAAATAACCATTAATAGCAATAATATTTTTAGAAATGTTTCTTAAAATGGGCATTATTTTTAAATGCCCTTAAAGATGTAAGATATAATATGTTAAGATGCATTGCTTTTTATACTCTCATATGTGTTTCTTTAATGCTAACCTGTTATTGGCAATTAGATCTATTTCACAAAGATAATGAAGTTAATTTGGGATTAAAAAAAGGTTTATTGTCAGCCTCACCTTCTACGACTCATTCATTTAATACCAACTTAAGACAATAACATTAACATATTATCTACCATGTCCTACATACTATTCCAATAGCTTTTCAAATACTGAATGATTTAATCATTTAATGAATTTTTGATTTTTATAAGGATTTTAGAGATAAAGAAACTCATTTTACAGAAAAAGAAAATAAGAATATGAGAGCAATTTATGTTCCAGAAAGTCACATGCTGGTTAATGGTAGGACTGGTGCAATTCTCCCAGCTGTGTTTTCACTCAGCACTCTACACTACCTCATCTGCTTACACATGGATGATGTGATTGTATTATCACATGCATTGAGAGTTCTAATATACAGCTAGCTAAACTAAATACTTCACAGTAATTATTTTTAAAAATCATTTTAAAATATATTGCCAGTGAATCAAGTGTTTTAGAATGCATACACAAAGCTACAAAAAATATTTCATATAGATACTTGCATTGCCTGAATTGCACTGAGAACATCATTATTCAGCCATCCAGATACTCAAACACACCACCATCAATAGTCAAGTTCATTTATCTTTAATGTTAAGATACATAACATTGTGTTATTTTAAACGGAGTTGAAAGTAGAATTTACTCATTTATCCCGACATGTGCAATATTATCGCCAGATCAGATTGTACCATCAATGAACTGAATATTTGGAGAACATTGTCTCTTTGTAAAATCAATTCATATGACCTGCTCTAATTGTTTTTATGCAAGTGTTGCATAACATTTCCATGTTATGAAGTTCTGCTTCTTATTTTAGTTTGCCCTGGAACAAACTATAAAAATTAAGTGCAAGGCAAATATTTCATCCAAATCATTTTTATTCCATTCTCTGTAGTTGGTAGAATTTGCATGCTTTTTATCAAGTTACATTTTCTGTGTTTTGCTTTCTCTTATTTTCCTTTCAACTTGTTTTTGTCATTTATTCATTTTACTCTCCTGCATTATGCATACATTCTATAGCATTATGCACATACATATGCATATATAAGCTATGCATTAACTATAAACTATTTGTAAACATAGTTACAAATAATACTGAATAATAGAGAAATATATAGTTGTATTAATATGTTCTCACACATTAATAAACTTATGTCCAAGACTGGCTAGTTTATAAAGGAAAGAAGTTTAATGGACTCACAGTTCCACATGGCTGGGGAGGACTCACAGTCATGGTGGAAGACAAAGGAGGAGCAAAGGCACATCTTACATGGCAGCAGGCAAGAGAGCATGTGCAGGGGAACTGCCCTTTATTAAACTACCAGATCTCATGAGAATTATTCCCTATCATGAGAACAGCATGGGAAAAACCTGCCCCCATCATTCAATTACCTCCCATTAAGTCCCTCCCAGGACATGTGGGAATTATGGGAGCTAAAATTGAAGATGAGATATGGATAGGAACACAATGAAACCATATCAATAGGCAATTGAATTAAATAGCAGTATAAAGGTATGAGGGCTTCATTTTCATTTAGAATATCATAAGCACTTTCACATAAATTTATATAATTTGGGTACATGAAACTTTCAATACTTGCCTAATCTACCACTAAAAACCTGTACCACAGTTAACTATTTCTGATACAGTGAATCTGGTCAGTGTTCTCCAAATTGCTCACCAGTTTCTGTGTTTAACTCATTAGGTATCTAATAACAGCTATTGATTTATATGTATTCCACAGAATGAATTTAACATTCTAGACTTATAGTTAGTTAACACAAAAGCAAATATTCCTCAAAATTTTCCTGTCAATATCTGACATTCAATGTCCCTCACTCCATGGAGGTACACAAACTTTCCGGAAACAAACAAAAAAACCTTTTTATTTTTGTCAGAGCCCAAATTCTCTCCCTTTATTACAGGGAAATTGTTTGTTAGGTAAATGCTTTGATCAGCATAATGACATGAAAGATAAGTCTCTCCTAGGGCAGTGTTTAATAAAACATAGTTATTCAATGTTCTGCCAGTCAGGTACTGGCTGCAATTTTTGAAAGGACATTTTTCTTAGACAAAGGTGAAAGTTACATTTTACTCATAGTAGCGAAAATTTAGTAGAGAGTGTTGAAAAATGTTCTAGGTCAAGAAAAATAAGAGAGTGAGATAAAAAATAAAGATATAAAATGGATAGGTAAATTTAATTTTTACTTTTGAATTTATGCAATTAGAATACTGTGTCTGGGTTCCTATGAAAACTTTGGTAGTTTCTCCATGTCTACTTTGAGACATATATCCATATATTAATACTACCTCAGTGTGAGGACAGAACAATAGCAAGACTGCTGTTTTGTGGACATCTCTAGCTCTGTGGCACTATTATTTCTTGGATATGAAGATCATCTCATATTCTTCTCCAAGCGTTTCCTCTTGGAGCTCAAAAATAGTTAAGCAAATAGACACCTTTGAAAAATTCAATGAGGCTTATTATAAGGAAAATAACGTTTCTACTTGTATTTCCTTAAACTTTACATTCAACTTGCAATTCTCACTGTATTTATAAATGAAAT
Source organism: Chlorocebus sabaeus (assembly GCF_047675955.1). Lineage (NCBI taxonomy): Eukaryota > Metazoa > Chordata > Mammalia > Primates > Cercopithecidae > Chlorocebus > Chlorocebus sabaeus. The sequence continues at coordinate 72,232,222 of NC_132906.1, read as the reverse complement.
AAGATTTTGATAAAATTAAAACCACTTAAGTCATCACTTGTTCTTTGGTTTATGCTCAATTAACTTGTAAATTTGACAGATTAAATTTTTCTAACCATCTACAACTATTTATAAATTTCATTAAATAATCATGACACTTCAGATTACAATTACAAGTTCAATATGTCTAATTCTTTCAAGCACTTCAAAACACTTAATAAATTAGACTTTAAGAGCCAGTATGCAATTTGCTGAATTCCATCTGCCTGCCAGAGAGACCACCGATGTACCACAAGGTTAAGAATTTGTGAATTTAAAACCATAGGTAGGGATGTTGGAGAGCAGAGCTTGAAGACATAGACCTGAATGAGGATGAGTTAATTTAATTTGTGCCATAGGTAATGCTAAGACAGAAGTGATATTAAAATGGCTGTAGGATGTTTGTAAACTTGATCCTATGTTCCTCTCTAGAGGTTTCCAAGGATAACTGATATATCAAAAATAAAGACATATTGAAATTATATATATATAAATAATATGTAAGTATGTATATATGTATATATGTGTATACATGTGCTAGGTTGTTACCAATTATTAACAAATGTCTTATCACTTGGATATATTATAATTATGTATTTTTAATTTTTATGTTCTGTTAATGAAGTTTCAAGCATTTTGGGCAATAGTTATCATGGTGACAAGTTTCCAAAATTACCTTGAAAATATGCATCTTAAAATTCTTGAAGCAATATGTATTGCTGAAATAATTATTTTTTAATTTTGCTTTATCAACTGGTTTTCTCAGGATTCTGTTACCTATATAAACCAATTTTAAAAAAAACTAGTGTGTTCCATGTGGAAAGATGAGATATATAGAAGGATGTTGACTCTATTTAATAAAGTATAAAATAATCCATTTGTAATAATATAATTATTACATATATGAGCATACATATACACCTATATAAATGCTACAGTTCAAAACATTTTGAAATTGTAACTCCTCTAAGATGTCTACATTGTATTGGTTTGCACTGTCTTATGAGTAATAACAACAACTTGGGATTGCAAAAGTTTTTGAGCCCTTTCCAGTTTCTAGGTGCTACCCTAAGCATCTTCTTGGTTACTGGCTAGGGTTATTTTTCATTTTTAAAATTGTTTCACAAATATTATAAATGGTCTTTGAAATTATTTAATTTAGATTTCTTGTGATGTTAATGTTTTTATTCTTTTATTTCATATTTCAAGTGAAAAGGAGGTTGTCTGGTCTATTATTGTAGTGCAACTAAAAGCTTTTATTTTACATTGCATTCATGAATCATATTAATTACAAGGTGATGGCTTGTATTTTTTTCACTTTGAAATCTTTGGATTTGTCATGATTTACATCATCTAAGACTCTCTATATTTTCCTAAACTCTGAAAAAACCTCAGAATTAAAAATTCACAAAGTGCTGCCCTCAATGCCTTTTTAGAGTTTTCTGGATATATATTTTCAAGCATATTTCATCTTTATTGGTTTGTTCTTATTTTCTTTCTTGAATCTGTTGTGAAAATACTCCATATATTTATTTAAATATTTATATTAATATTCATAAACTATATTTTAAAATTTTAACTTTTCTTCATAAATTGATCATTATCCTGTCTCTTCAGTATCACTATATACATATTGTTGCATTTTTCAACCCATTTGTTTTCAGCAGATGTGTTTATTTCTAATTTTTAAGATATGTTTGTGTTAATTTTATTGTTTTATCTTGTTTCTAACTCAAACAATTTATCTTTTAATTTTGATAATTAACTTATCCCTTAAATGTATTATAAAAATCACTATATTTAGTTCAATTGATAACTGAATAAATTAATCACTTGGCATACGAATTTACTTAGTCTAATTTAGATTTCTTGAAATATTTATCACATTTTATATAATTATCCATAGAATGTTTACCTATCTCAATGGGCCTTAAACTCACACATATGTATGGTTATATATGATAGCTCTATAGTTAGAATATATTTATAATTGGGATATATCCTAATTATGAATTGTACGTATATATCCCATTCAGCATTATGTTCCCTTTGCCTAGCAGCATGTCTGATATGTAAAACGTAGCCAATAAATATTAGTTAAAACGGATCTAGTCTATCTGCTAGTCATACATATTTGCATATTTTTTTCTTATTAAGTTATATTTAACTCCATAGTTAAAAAGAGTTTCTTTATTTTCCTTCCACTAGCGTTGGAACTAATTTATCCATTTCAGTATAATTCTAATTGGCATATGGTAGTAAACTGTTATATAATAACCGTTAAATGAGAAATTGTTTTACTATAAATTATCTTCTTCTAATAGCTTTTTTTTCCCACAGCAGATTTCTCTTTTTTTTCTGGTAGCAGAAATCCCCATCTGATGCCAATTCCTCATCATAATAAGGGAATGTAATCAAGGATTTGCTAATAATATGAATAGATGTGCAGTGACTGACGGAGGTGGTATAGTGGGTTTATTCTTCTTAGGGCAATGACCTTGTGCTCTGTAACCCAAGGGTGAAAGCTCATGCACTCTTAGCAACAAGTAAATTGTAACAATATGCCCCAGATATTTCTTCATTTATTTGTAAATTATATACAGCTTAGTCTATTCTGAAAATATACAGTATTTAAAAATTTGCAAAACAAATATACTTTTCTTTACTACGTAAAATTAAATGTCACTAACTAAGAGTAAAAATATTTACTTGGCCAATTTTGTTCACTTGGGAGCTTCAGCACTTACTGATCATTAGAGTTACCCTGATTTTTGTCTTTCTTGAGTACTGACGTTGAGCTAGTCCTTTATTTGTTAGTCCCCTCATTTTATCAATAAACATTATTTTGTAGCTGGTATCAGTTACTGTTGCTTGCAACCGCAGAAAAATAATAAGGAATACAAACTAAGTAAAGTTAGTATTAAAGTATAGATAAGATACCCTCAAGGACATGTGTGGTATTGGGCCAAGATGTAGAAAAAGCCACAGATATCTACTATCATAGACACATTCACAGGATTGAAGGAATGCTTAGAACACTGAAAAGGGTACTTGGTTCTGCATATATTAGTCAGTGTGAGGAAGGGATTGCATGACTGCTGGCACTCACCAAATGCCATACACTCCCGTGGCCTTCCATTACTCCATTGCTTCTTGTCACAAACTTCACTTAAAGTAAACTTAAAAAATAAAACTTAAAAAAAGGAATAAAAAATGTTTGTGTTTTTGTTTCCTTTTTCTTTTTTCAGCAATATAGTCAGTTAACTTGGCTCCATGGGAAATAATTTATGTTTACTTTTTTCAAAATTACCCAATTTTTCAAGGGATTGTATTGTAAAATTGATCCAGCTTTATCCATTCTCTCAGTTGTGCCTTATGTCAGATTTATTTCATTCATATCTATTTATAAACAGGACCAATTTACTACCTGCAAAAATCCATGCAGAAATGATTCTCCTGTGGCTTGAGGTACTGTGATTTGTGTTTTAAATAATTTCAAATGTAACCTAAATCTCTTATAAAATTCATCTTCACCTTCTCGTCTGTTACGAAACCATGCTGTGCTTTGATGAAATAGGCGAGCATGCACATTGATCACAATTTTTAATCATTTCATAATTCTGATATTCTAATAATCATATGTTATATTTTTCTCTGCAGATGATTAGATTTTGTGTGAGGTTCTTTAAAGCAATGCAACATTAGTGGTTAATATATTTCAGAAGCTCCAATGAGTTCTTAGAAATCTGTTCTCTCTGAATTCTAAACAATGAAATAGATATATCATAATTTCTATTGCTACAGGTTCTAAAACAAGACAAAACTACAGGCATCTGTTGTTTTCTGGACTCATCATTTACATAATTATATAAATTATAACTTCCATATCCTTTGAGTCTTGCTTATTTAAATTTTGTATGTTTCAAACATCTCGCCCTTGTTCTTTATTGCAGTGATGTTGGTTTTAATAATACTAGCTTAGCTTTGTCACTCGATAACTGTATTTGTATTGCTCCCATCAAGTTAATGTTCTCTCCTATAAGCCTAAGTCTTCAGAAAATAGAAACAAAGTGTACCCACTTCTCAGACTGAGCTCATTTCTTGCTGTTTTGTTTTTTTCCCATTTGAATTAGAGTGTTGTGTGAAGACTCTAAAATCTCTGTTTCACACATTGCATTATTTTTTAGAATATTAAAATAAAATTTCAGAAACGTTTTACTCTCTCATGACTAAGATATATTTAAATGTTTTGAGGTAAAAATCATTGAAAGTATGAATTTCCATTACTTCTGTTATATATTACAAATAAAACAAGATTGTCATATTGTCAGTTTGCTTTATTTATTATTATTTTTTTTTACTAATAACTCCTAAAGAACATAAGCCAGACATTGGCAGTGTTGTTTAAAAAGCTAATAGTCTTATTTCCTAGTCTTTTTCACATTTGATTTTACTCTGTCAACCCTTTTCTTAAATTTTGTTTCTGTTTCTTGCATAAAAAAGGATTTCCCTTGTATAGTAAATATAAATTTTGGAAGACTTGAAAATAAATTCAAAGTGAATACAACATAAGTTGAATTTAATCTTTTTAAAAAATATATAATGGTCTTTTAGATTATTAAAATGCAACACTTGTCAATTGTTTCTGATCACTTTTGGTAAAAGAAAATATCATTTGAGACTGTTACTTCTGAGGTGTAAGGTAGGAAGAAAAGTGATCTTTTCAGTTAATATCTTAATTTATGCACCTTAACAAGTGCAAAGATTTCTCATATAATCAAACTCCAATTAAAATATTATCAGATTCCTTCAAATAATCATAACTATAAAATAGCAATTTGACAATGTCCAGAATTAGGTGTTTATTGCCATGTAAATCTAGTTATTTTCAGGAGGAAAATTATCATACATAATTTATAGTTGAAGAAATTGGAAAATACTAGCAAGGCTGAAATGTCAATAAATCACAGTGTGATATTAAAAAATATTTCTCACCCCAAAACATATAAAGTTTTAAAGTGTTTGTCCACAACATTAAAGAGGAAAGTGAGATTCTTAAACCAATCTGTTTTTTGACTTAGTTAGTGCTGAATACATATATGCTTTTGTATTCATTTTTGTAGTTTATATTCATTTTTGTCTAACAACTTTTGCTTTATTAAAATGTACATGTAAGAATCATACAGGTTTTTGAGAAATATGAATGGAATTTCACAGCTGATTGAGATAATGCTATATCTTTAACTTTATGTAAAGAAAAGACATATGATTATTTTCCTCTAATCCAAATTTCATGATTTTAATTGACTCTGATTTAGGTGAAATTTATTTTCCCAAATCATTCTGAAAAAATTTTAATAACAGGAATAGTTTATATTATAGAGGTTAATCTGAATCTAATACTTAATCAGATAATTTTATAAAACATCACTGCTAAAAGTAGAATAGAGAGGACTGGCCAAAAGCCTTAGCAATATGTTAAATATATTTAAACAGATAAACAATGACTTTACTGATGTATCATATTGTATTGACAAAATATTTTTGTGTAATAAGAAAGACTGCTAACAGAAACAGTGTTAACTTACCTACTGTCAGTTACTCGCTTTGTGCCACTTCCAGACCCTGACAGTTCTGTTAAAAGAGCAGACCTTGAAAAGTCATTAAAGAATATAGACTCTTAAAGATGCACTAAGTAAGTTGGTAGAAATAATCACTCAGCAAAAAAGGAGATGTATGTGGTAATGTGAGGTGGGGAATATGTATGTATGCAAATATATATTTTGCATTTAGTTATTTACAAAGGAAGAGTGAAATAGAATTTTAAAAATATCTATGATTACCTATTGATGCTGCTTGAAAGATTGTATCCTTTATGTGATATTCTGAAATTCTAATAATTTATTCTACAACCTTTATATTATTTTCTATTCTACCCTAAGGACAAATATGTTTATTTTCTAAATAAATTATGAGCATCTTGAATAACAGGGTTATATTCTATTATTCTTTCAATATCTCAATTTACTTTGCATAGTGTTTGATTATTTTTGGATAGATAGAAACATGGAGAGATGACATAATAACTTAAGTTTCTGTATTTTACGCCATACCATAAATTCAGAATCTTGTACAGGTACAAATGTATAATTGAAAATATTCAACTGTGGGGAATAGTACATTAATAGAAAAAGTAACTTATTGTTGTTAAGATTGTTACTGATACCACTACTGTCTGCTGACATCATATCATATACTCAAATAGTTCCATAACTGCAAGCATGAGAATGTTTAAATTCCGAATCAAATTAGTTTTAATTCAAAAACAAGAAGCACAGACATTTCCTTAGGTCTCTGTAAAGTATTCATTAAGTCATCATGCATTTTCTGAATGTTTCTGCACAATGTTTATGTTTTATTTTGAGTCAGATTAAATTTAATTTTTTTGTGAGGTGGCAATGAATTTTTTAAAAAATGTTGGCAAATTACCAAAAAAAAAAGCCTGAGTTAAGATAAATAATAGATTTAGAAAAGATATTTTGGAATAACTATTTGGATAAATAATAGATTTAGAAAAGATATTTTGGAATAACTATTTGGATAAATAATAGATTTAGAAAAGATATTTTGGAATAACTACTTGAAAACACACATAAAGAAAATAAATATTTACATTAGTTCACAAATAGTCTTTATATCTCATTAAGTGTAGAATGAGTGGCCTTATATGTGTGTAGAAGGGAATGATGAATTTTTGGCCTGTTACTTTGTACCCCAAAATACAGTGGCCACAGCTATATTACTATCACTCTACATACACACACACACACACACAGCTATAAATATATACATACACATATATGTACACACTGCTTGCTATAATACACATATGTATTTCTTATCTTTCATATGAAATACATATATGTATATGTATAATAGCAAGCTGTGTACACATATGTGTATGTGTACATATAAAAGATATAAGAAATACATATACATGTATAGTAGCAAATAGTGTGTTTATGTGTATATGTACATACGGAAGATATATGAAATATGCTGATGTATATCATAAAATATATATGCTCTTATATATAGTTCATACATCATCACAGATATATGAAGTACATATATGTATATGTATAGTAGCAAATAGGCACCACCTGTCTTCATATCACTAGCTCCTTATACTTAAGACTTTACTGAATGATGAAATGCATTTGCCATGCTTGTCCACCTTCAGAATCCTAATGCACTCTAAAACCATTTGAAAGATATGGACAAGTATAGTGCACCTGTGTATGGTGGTAGCATAAATTATATTCACATTCAGCTCTGAAGTGCAAAAGAACGAAGCTACTTTGTTGTATTTATAATTGATTCATTCTTCTTCAAAAGTTGTAAAGAACTAGAATGCAGTTTCATTCAATGTAGTTTATCCAATGTAATTATGTTTATAATCTATAAGTAACACTTAGTTGTTCTGGGTAAAAATGCTCATATGCCCTGAGTTTCACCCACATTGCTGTTTACAGATCTACTCCATGGAGCCTGATGGTTCCTTGATAATGAGGGAGAGTAGTTGTTTTTCTGGGCTCTATGTGGTGCCATTTGGTTCTGTTCTACACGGCCTGTCTTCTGAATCCTCTGTTTTTCTGGTACTGACCAGTGTGACAGCTCTAGACGAAGTTTGTAGTAGGTGTGAACCATGACCTGTGATTACTCAGCATGGCTGGAACCCAGTCATGCTTCCTGGTTGATGTAGCTTACTTTTCTTAGACTAAGGCCACTTTGCCCCTGAAATTGGCTCTATCGTCCCAGGCCCACGGGGGCTTATCCTGTTCCCTTGGCTGAGCGCTGCTTATGTATCTCCCAGTATACTCTGGCATACTACCCAGCGAGACTTTCATCTGTTTTGGTGATACACGCAAAACACAGAGTAAGAGAGAAGCTGAGCAAAGCTAAGTTTCAAAGCTCTTTCATGCAGCCCATCCCAAGCTGTGCTGCAAATTTCCTTTGATATAACTGGCACTTTGTTTTGGGAGGATATTTCGTATGGTCAAATAAAAGTTAATTAACTAATTTGACAGATTTTGAAGATTTTCCTTTATTACTTAAATTTTTAAAATATAATTGCATATTATATATATGTGTGTGATAAGATATATTATTTTATATATATAATATTCCATATTAGTTTTATTTGTACATCTAGCCAAAAAAAGTGACAAAAATTAAGGTAAGGAAGAAATAATAAAATGAAAAAAGTGCTTTAAAACATACAGAGACAATTTTTTAAAAGCCTATATTTAAAATGGCACTTTCTCTTCAATTAACACTAAAAGCATTTAGACAGTCTAATGCCCTGAGAAAAAAAAGTTAGTAGCTCATAACGTTAGTTTATTTAATTGAGCTTACAATAATAATTAAAAATACACGATTATGTTACCTTTCTGTCTCTAGGTCCACTTAGGAGGGTAACAATCTCCTGATCCATTTACTGCATTTTAGTAAGAAAGTAATTTAAAAGTTTACACAGAATAGTTGCTCTGGATGTATTCACCCATTCTAAAAGGAAGTTCAACAGAAACACCTCACTGAACCTGTGTTTATTAGAATACAGCAAATAAAACCAGAGCTTTTGTCAATGTGCACTGTGGCTTTTGCCTTCTAGCAAGGCAAGGAATCAGTATTCCAGATGAACACTGTTGATCATCGAGTCAAACTCCCTGTCAACAAAATAAATTCAATTGAAAACTTATGTGGCTTTTGGAATCAGTATTTTAGTAGAAAATATTCTGAAAGCTGCAAAAGACATAAAATCTAAACGAAGGTGATACATAGTTCCATATTTAGCAAATTCATTTCATTCTAAATTTACACTCTACTGACTGTAAAATAAATCAGACACTAGAAAATTTCACATCTTATTTAATAGACCAAAGAAAAACAAACACACATAATTTCTAGAAGAATATATACATCATGGACACGTCAGAAGATAAAAATCACATTTCCTAGTGATAAATACATTACAAACTGGCAATTGAGATACTATAAATTATACATTCTAGACAAACTCCATTATATTTCACGTGTTTTATTGACAATTAAGATATGAAAATGAATACAATGTTAATCTGGTGGTAGGATATCATTAGTTTATTCTCCTGATACAGAGCAAGAGAAGACTTGAGAACAGGTAGGTATTGTGGGCAAGGGATTGTCTTAAGAAGTGAGAGTAAAGGGACTGGGAAACTGATATAGGGATAACAAAGAAGCCAAACGGGTATTACATTTCCAGATAATTATCAGAAAGACGTGAATCCTGCTGGGGACTCTCTGAAGAATGACATGGAACACAACTTAGAATTGTCCTTCTGGGAGACTGGAGACTGGAGTGTCTATTCACTGACCACCATTCTCTATTAACGCAGGCTCTTCCCAGGAGCATCAACTTCCCTGCACTTCAAGGATATACTTGCACTGATTAAGCTCTTAGGGTGTCAAGGAAAGCCTGAGGCAGAAAGCTGAGATGTTGGAACATATCTGTGAAATTAGGTAGTGTCCATCACAGCTAATGCTAATGTTAAAAGTTGAGCCTTGTGGTTGAGACTTTAGATATCAATCATGACTATCACACATAATCCTACAATCTCCCATTCCACTCATCAGAAATAACATTGTATATTTTGATGTTTCTATTTAGGCAATAAAATAGTAGGCAACTGTAGAAGATTAAGGTCATTTGGAAGCCTTTCTTACCTAGTCAGAATCTGAAATGAATAATGCTAAAACTGGATTATCAGGAAAAAAGTAACTTGTGCAATACATTCCAAACAGCATTTTTGGTTCTCACATTCTCCTAAAAGCAGCATATACAAATGAACATGCTCTATGTATAGGATGTTAACTACTGTGACTGAACAATTTAGAATAATAAAAAATTTATACAGTAATTGTGAGAGTAAAGGCACTTTCTACCTATCAGAAAAGTCATATTTTATCATGATATAAAGCAGTATAAACAAATGCTTTAATGTAAATGCAAATACTTGGTATGTTTCAAAATAGTGTATTCATTTCCAGTTTGAGTTTTGTAATTACTTGCTAGATAACAAACATTTTAAATATAAACAAATAATGCAAATAGTGAAATGTATTTGAATATAGTAAAATAGTTTTTTGAAATATTATAGATTATGGTTTTCATTTAACATCCATTGCCTTATAGTTTCTGTTCTCTCTCTCAGTGTGTGTGTGTATGTGTGTGTGTGTGAGTGTGTGTTAGTGTGTTTGTATAAAATATCATTGCATGATTTGCTGATACTCAGCTTCAAAAAAACGATACATGAAGAATATGGCACTTTGGCAGGTAAGTTCTTTGAATTAAAGGAAATTAAATAGCCATTAGAAATAAGGCTCAAAACCAAGGTCACTCTCTGACCCTCCCCTGCCCCACTTTCTCTTTATTCTTTTTATTTTATGAAGCACCAAAATACTAAGAGTTACCCTCTCTGGAATTTCCTTATTTGACTAGGGAAGATTTTCTCCAAGAGAAATGCAATTGTCTTAAGAACCTCTCCTAAGGGTCTCATCAAATAAACAGAAAATTTAACCACAGGAGAAGAGGAGAAACGAGGAGTTATCACCATGCCTAGACAAGGTTTAATTTTTTCTTTTGAGGAGCCCTCCCAGAGATTTCCCTGTAGACTTTCTCTGCGTAAGACAAATTTTGTTCGCAGTGAAGTTCAGCCGTTTACTTTCCCACCACCTTTGCTGGAGCTCAGAGGGATTTTGACCCAGAGTTTTTTGGACTCATTCATATTCCCTGAAAATCATATGCTCCAACACATCCACCTCTGGCTCCCTATGAAGAAGGACATATAAGCATCTAGACTACAGTAGGTTAGTGAGTAGTCATTCTGTAATTCTGTGCTTATGCACATTACATTTTTTGTGTTTTTTTTGTTTTTTGGGTTTTTTTTCCTATTTATCTGCAGTGAGTCTTCAGAGGGCAAAGGAGAAACTCTCTTTTTGACCCCACATCAAAATAAATAAATAAATATGTATATTTATTTATCTCTCTCTATATATAAAATATATATATATACACAAATGCATGTATAATCTATATATAATGTTATTTAGTTGTTTTTAAATTACAGCAAATAAAATATTTGGGGAATGGGAACACTTGTTAATCAAATTATTATCACCATCAAGTTAACAGTTAAGTACATAGTGTGATTTCAGGGAATGTCTTAGAACTCTCATCTAGAAATAGTTTTCTTCTAATTTCCGTAGTGCATGAATCCTATTGAGAATATTCTAGGTTTTATTTGAAATGTAATTTAATCATAGGAAGAGCATAGTGTTAAACCTTTAGAATTGAGTGTGCTGCTTATTGCATCAATTTAATGCAACGAGTCCATTGAAAGTCAGGCCTTGGCAGAGTTGAAGATTAAAATAAGCATAGATGAGACCCCTCTGAAAGAAAAAAAATGATTCATATAAATGGCATTTTGTATATGATTATCTGAATAGTCAGGAGGGAAAATAAGAGTTCCAAATCAAGATAATCGTGTTATTTGGAAAGTATTACAGATAACTACATGCAACAAATCAAACCAGTGAGAATATTTCATAGGAAATGCAATAAAATATTAATTTGGTAAAAGGAACAGAGTACATAATGGAATAGAGCAGATGAATGCAAAATGATGGAGATGAAAGTAAGCATTAAGTGCAGACAAGTTGTTAGGCAAACCAGTTTGGAGAAAGAGAAAGATAAAGGGAATTTTCACTTGGGCAAGCCTGGCGAAAAATTATCTGATGGACAAGGGCTGAAACAAAGCAAAGATTTGCACTGGCAGACCTTCTCTCTTAAGAATCCTAATGGCATTTAGTTTCTATGTCATATATTTTGCCATTAAATGTTACATTACCTGTACTTTAAACTGTTTCATAAATACATGTCTTATTTTCCAAAGCAAAAGGCTATTATTTTTTAACAGTGTTCAGGAAGTATTCCAATGCTTTTCTATACAATAAGATGCAAGTCTGAAGCTGTTGGTGTCCATCTCTCTACATTATGAAGAAAGCCTGCCTTCTAGCTGTTCTGAAAAGAGAATCAGGAGTTAGCAGCAGAGTTAATTCTGATACATCATTTGAGAACCTGGATGAAGTCATATTTGAAGACCACACTACCTTTTGTCTTTTTAGGTATGTGAGTTAATAATTTTTTATTGTATAGCTTGAGTGTCAGTAAATCAGTGTTATAAAATCATACTATTTATTAAATGTGTTTAGATATTTTAATTTTATAACTCTTTTGTGTTTATTTTAACTAGTGACAGACTTATTTAACATTTTAACTTAGTTTTGCATAGCTTTTTATTGTTTGGTCATGTTTGTTTTATAAAATATTCCAAAATCATTTTAATATAAAGGAAACATAATCAGTAACTGACAAACATAAGATTAATTAATCTTCCCCCCCAAAATAAGAAAAACTAATCATCAAAAAGCTAAGAAAAGCTACTATCTGGTGTCATTTTAGAAGTGTGAATTAGATGATTTGGTAACAACATTCTTGGATTCTGGCTCAGGTTTGAAATGTCAGCATGGGTTTATCCACATTGCCTAGGTTGCTTGCTGTGCTTAAATTCCTTCTCTCTGTAGGCGTCTTTAATATTCACTAGGCTAATTCAAATTCTTTGCATTCTAAAACAATGGGAATAGTGAAATGCTAGACCATCCTACTGGAGATTATTGAGCATGTTCTACATGTATTTCTCTAAAGAATCTAAGGAAACAAAATATGAATTAGTATCATGTCTTTTTTAAAAAGGTGGCTATATTTTTTAATACAAAATTTAATGTGATATAATGTCTACATACATTTGATTAGGAAAAAATATGATCACATGACTTTATTTTATTCATTGACCATTCTTTTCAAGGTCAAATATAATTTTGAATAAACCATAACCAATTATGTCAACAATAGGTTATGAAAAATAGGTATATTTAAGTCCACTATGAAAGGATTTGCATTTCTATTCTTAAACAAAAATCTTTGTTAAATAAGGGTATGAAGACAATAAGAAGAGCAAAACTAGTACAATTAGCATATAATTTAAATTATGGAGTTTGTCAGATTACAGTATTCTTCTATTATTTATAAAAGCTTGTTACAGAGCTACCAAAGTAAGTGGTCATAAATTTCAGGAAACCAGCTTCTGTGAAAGGCACATCTTGCATCTTGCACATTTCCTGTGTTTGCATAGTCACAGCATATTGTATTATAATTACAAATGCAATAGTAGGTAGGAAAGTAACTGTGTTAGTTCATTTCTCTACACATTCAATCATTCATTCAAGTTAGATTCTTAAAGCTCAATAGTACTGCTCGTAGAACAAAAATAGAAATTAATGTTCAACATATAGACATTGAAGGGACACAAAATGTCATTAAAAATAAGGTGAGATATATATCTTTTCACTTTAGAGGTCTGTCATAATTACCCTTAATTTTGAAGACCTCAGGACTCTACCAGCTATGATTCATTAACCTCATTTTATATCAAGTATAATAAATCACCTCAAATTCAAATAGAGGCTTTAATAATATGTTTTATCATAGAACTCCATAAATCATATTCTGAGTAGAGGGCCCTTATCCTTGTTAACCAAAACATGCAAAGCAAAGCTTAGTTTACTTTCCAAAGGGAAATCCTGAAATTCCCCCAATTATAAAACAATTTTTTGTTTGACAGACTTTCAAATATAATTTCAGATCATTTTTCAACTCAAAACTAGAAATGGAAGAAAAGCTGAAGCAAGATGACTGAATTCAACATTCTAGCAATCATCCCCTGGAGGAAACCCAAACTGAACAAATATTTACACAAGAAAGCACCCTTATAACCAAAAAGTAAGATGAGCAATCACAATACCTGGTTTTATCATAATAACAAAGAAAAAGGCAGTGAAGAAGGTAGGAGGGAGAGCCATGATATACCTACACCACTCCTGCCCCAACTCCAGGCAGCATAGCAGAGAGAAAGAAACTATGCTTGGGAGAGGGAGAGCAAAATGAATATGGGAATTTCCGTTGAAATTAAGTGCTTCTCTGTCACTGTCATAACACTAGGAAAAATTTTGCTGGTGCCCACAGAGGGAGCAGTTAAACCATTGCTGGTCCAGAAGAGAATCCTTTACCCCAGCTGCAGGAACCTGAATCTCAACTGTCTTCATCACTGACCAACTAAAGAGGCCTAGGGCCACAAATAAATTTGAGTGGCAGGCCACGGAGATTGTAGTCCCTGGGCAAGCCTTGGCACTGTGCTAGTCTCATAGGCAGTGGGCTTCGGATGCAACCCAGTTTGACACCAACCTTGGCGGTGTCTACACTGCCAACACCAGTGCTATGAGAGTGCGGGGATTGCCCTTCCCCAAATCCAGGCAGTGCGGTGTGAGGAGAGACTTGTTCTGCCTAGAGGAAGCCAAAGGAAGAGGACTTTGTCTTTCCACTTGGGTACAAGCTCAGTCACAGTAAAACAAAGCACCAGGCAGATCTCTTAAACCTCCGATTCCAGGCTTTTGCTCCCAGATGGTGTTTTTAGACCCAACTTGGGCCAGAAGATAATCTGCTGCATTGGTGAGATGGAAACAGTCACGGCAGTATTTACCACCTGCTAATTAAAATAGCTTTATGCCTGGAATAAACATCAGTGACAGCCAGGCAGCAGGAGACTGAGGCCTTGGGTGAGCCCAAGTACTGTGCTGGTGAAAGACTGTGGGCTTTAAATGCAACCCAGCATGGTGCCAGCTGTGATGGCCATGGTAATGCCCACATTACCCCTCCCCTAACTCCAGGTGGCACAGTGTAGGGAGACACTTGTTCTGCTTGAGGGAAAATGAGGGAAGGAAGTAAGAAAATTTACTTGGAAACCAAATAAGTCCCCTTTATAATTCCCCAGTCCATCAGGGCTGTGTATCTGGAAGTCTAAAAGAGTGGCATCATTCCTGGGCTTAGGATAGTTGATAGTTGTTCAACTAGGGTTCCCACTACTAAAATTGGTGGCAGTGATAACAAGTTTAAGTATCAAAACTCAAATCCCTTTGAATTCTAGGGAAGTTCTCTCAAGAAGGATGAGTACAAATAAGCCCAGAGTGCAAAGACTGAACCAAATACCTTATCCATTGATGACCAGACACTGGAAAACATCCACAACCATTAAGAACATTCCAGAAAACATGACCTCACCAAAAAGACTAAACAAGGCATCAGTAACTAATTGTGGGGTGATGAAGATATGTGATCTGTTCAACAAATAATTCAAAATAGTTGTCTTGAGGAAGCTTAACCAATTTTAAAATAGCACAGAGAAAAAAATTGGAATTCTGTCAGAGAAGTTTAACACAGATTGAAAGAATGGAAAAAAAGCAGATTCTGAAGTTGAAAAATTCAGTTGTCACACTAAAAAATGTGTCAGAGTCAATCAGAAGAAAATAGTAGTAAGCTCTGCAACACCTATGTAAATATTCCTAGTTAGAGAGGGGGAAAAAGAAAAAAAAATTAATAAAGCATGCTCACAAGATCTAGAAAATAGTTTCCAAAAAGCAAATCTAAGAGTTATTGGCCTCAAACTGGATATAGAGAAAGAGATCAGGATAGGATACAAATTTGTTCAAGAAATAACAGGAAACTTATCAAACCTATAGAAAGATACAAGTATTTAGGTACAAGAAGGTCAATGAACACCAGAACATTCAACCCAAATATAACTACATCAAGGCATATAATAATCCAGCTCTCAAATGTCATGGACAAAAAAAGCATCATAGAAGAAGAAAAATAAAATTACATATAAAGGAGCTCTTATATGTCTGGCCTCAAACTTATCAATATAAACCTTACTGGCTACAAGGGAATGGGATGGCGTATTCAAAGTGTTGAAGAAAACATAAAGTTTTCTTTATTATATCCACTAGATCCTTCAAACATAAAGGAGAAATAAAGATATTACCAAACAAACAAAAGCTGAGGGATTTAATCAACACCAGACCTGATTTACAAGAAATACTAAAGTGAGTTCTTCTGTGTGAAAGAAAAGATAGCTAATGAGCAACAATAAATCATTTAAATGTAAATAACTCATTGATAAAGAAGGTACACAAAAAAATACAGAACACTCAAACACTATAGTTAGGATATTACATCACTGATATTGTTAGTATGAAGACTAAAAGGAAAATCTATTCTTTATTTACTTAGGGGGTTATTAGGTCATAGATTTTTGTATATTTATCTTTAATATATAATGCCACATAGTTTCCCAAAGTGGTTCTAATAATATTCACTCTTTCCAGTACTGTATGAGAGTTTCAGCTGCTCCTTGTCATAACTTGATATTTTACAATTTTATATTTTGCATTATTAATGAATAAATTAGTGGAATCTCATTACCCTACTAACTAATGATGTTGAGCTCCTTTATACACCTTTTAGTCACTCAAAATTATTTTTATTAAAACCCCCTATTTTTATGCATATTTAACAAAAACAGATTATTTTTATCATTGATTTCTAAGATTATTTTATATATTACATCAGGAATAGATTTTGTTTATTGTGTGATGTAGGATTTTAGATCATAATATGGTTATATATCCTTGGATCAACAAGCCAGCACCTTTCTCAATTGATTGCTGGCCAAGAAATATGGATAAACCTCCTTCCATGATTCTAGAGAAGATGTGAAAACAAGAGCAGACTAGCTTCTTCAGCTAGCATCTCTCCTCCTTTTTCACATTCTAAAAAAAGAATTGCTGTTTTCTCTTTCATAATGTGTCATATACCCTGGAGTGCTGCATTTTGTATCATTTATCTATGCTCTGCAACCCTTCTAGTCATTTGTGAGAGAAATCTGATACATCGTAGAACTCCCCGCCTCTTTCCCAGTTGACAACATCTTCCCTTATATAGTCATTCAACCTCAAGAATTTCGCATTAAATTAAATATAAATATCAGTTTTATGTTGTGCATCCTCCATAATATACTCGTATATTTTCTAAGAGGAGAGAAAAGAAACAATTATCTTTACTAAAATTATTGAAAACATAAAATTTCAAAAATTACAATGACTTCTCAATAAAGGTGAAGTTTTTATAACAGGTTTATTACTGCATATTTCAGTGAGTTTCCCAATGCCTTATAATTAATACATTAGTTCATTCTTATATTGATATAAAGAACTACCTGACACTGGGTAATTTATGAAAAAGAGAGATTTAATTGACTCAGAGTTCTGCAAGCTTAACAGGAAGCATGAGTGAAAGGGCTCAGGAAACTTGCAATCATGGCGGAAGTGAAAGCAGGCACCTTCTTCACATGGGGGCAGGAGAGACAGAGAGTGAAGGGGGAAGTGCCACACACTTTTAACTATCAGATCTCATGACAACTCACTCACTATCACCAGAACAGAAAGAGGAAAGTCTTCCATGATCCAGTCACCTCCCACCAGGTCCCTGTCCTGACATATGAGAATTACAAGTCCAATGAGATTTGGGCAAGGACATACAGCCAAACCATATCAATTACTAACTAATATGCACTTAATAATGTAACAAATATTTATCACTTTTCATGTACAATAGTGTTATTATGTTTGTGTTTCTAAATACGTCATTGGAATTGCATTCTACATAAACGCTGCAGTGTTCAGGTATAAAGCCATCGTGATTTTTAAATCTCAAGGCCAGAATTTTCCTTTCTTCTGGTGAGAGAGGAATACTGGGCTCTGAATTAGTTTTAAGATATTTTATGCAAAGGATATCCCAGTACTTCTTTAATACGGTTAATGAACATCATTTTTTTTGTGTGTTATACATTGATTCATTTAAATCTATGCCTTGAGCGTTAGCAAAACTTGGAGAAGCAACTTAATGACCTGGATACCGAAATTAATTAATAATGTAGCCACAGATTTTTAATAACTTGGAATATTGAAAAGTAATTCACTAAGTTTTTCATATATTAAAAGTTTTAATAATTTAAAAAAACCATAGCTAGGGTTAAATACATTTATACCTCATGTTAAAACATGATTTTCCTCATAATAAGATATCAATATTTTATTCCTATTGAATATGATAAGCATTTAAAAATATCATTTTACAGCACTTTAGGCAATGATTTTTTTAACCATAAACTTGGAGTAATCTGATATATGCACATATAATTATGATACCTTCTCAAAAATTCATAAAATATGAAATTGATTTATATTTTAGAATTTTGTATCACACACCAAACTGTTTAATTCCAATTGAGAGTTGCCTAATGTGTTTTTTATAAATCAAAATTAGTTATTCCTATGAGCCAGTAATTATTGGCAGGAAATTCATTCCAAGATCCTGAGTTGATGCCTGAAACCACAAAAAGTAACCAACCCAATTGCTGTCAATCAGAAAATATTTCTGATCATGTCTTATACTCACAAATGTAGTGTCTTTTTCATCCTAACTAAACACATATTTTGTACTATGGCCACAACTTTACCAGGTTAAGTTGCAAGAGCAAAACTGACACAAATTTCTTTTTCCATCTTTACAATTTTATGGATAAAAGATTGTCTTTACCATAGACATTAGCAACCTTTGAATATGGTGTTTTTCTCTTTTCTCATTAAGTCAATAACTTTCATTTTTTCCACTTAAAGAATACATGTTACGGCTTCTGCTTAGGATATCAATATTACCAGCATCACTACTCTTGTGCTTTGGGGCCATTATTAAGTTAAATAAAGATTATCTAAACACAAGGACTGCAGTACCAGAAAGGTTAACCTGAGAACCAAGATGGCTACGAAGTGACTAAAGGGGTGGGCAGTGTCTACAGCATGGATCTGCTAAACAGAAGTGTGATTTATGTCCCAGGCGGGACTGAGTCGAACGGTGTGAGATTTCATCATGCTACTCAGAATGGTGCACAATTTAAAATGTATGACTATTTCTGAAATTTTTCATTTAATGTTTTTGCATCATGGTTGGTCTTGGATAACTGAAACCATGGAAAACCAAACAGCTGATATGGGGAGGACTACTGTAGATATGCAGGTGGTGGCGATAATAAACCAGCTTAAGCCAAAACTTATGTCGGGATCTACATGGTTAAAACAGGAATAAGCCAATTTAGTATCCCTTTTAAAAGGGACCAATTTCTTTTTCCTAAAAGAAAAAGTATAAAGGAAACTTGACATGGTTAATAGAAACATTTTTGTTCTTAGGAAGATGATTAATTTTGACCACATCAACATTTACATCTCCTGTTTATCTCTAAGAACAGCTACTAATATAATCATATCCATATCCAGTTAAGGGCAGGTTGAGATGAGAAGTGTATTGAAAACTAAATGCACTGAAGTTATTAGGATATAAATGCTTTTTATTTGAAAAGATACAGCTCACTTTTCACACACAGGATTTACAACCAAAACTTTCAGTTTACAGAAGTGTTTCTTTTTATCCAGAGATATTGACCAGCACACATCATGAGCAACAAAAATAACATATGCTAGAATTAAGCAAGCAAATAAACAAACAAAAACCTTAGAGTATATGGAGGTCAAGGAACATTTAAATCAAATTAAACCAGCTTTTTCCAATAACTTTCTGTGGTAGAAATACAAGGTTTCTTTGGAATTTAAGGGAAAAGCAATGTCATATTCTGCAACATTAAATGTCAAATCCGAATATGCTAATATATTTAATTCATTGTGTAGAATATCTAATTCTCAATATCTGACTCTGTTCTAGTAAAAGGTCATTCAGAATTGGGCTTTGAAGTTTAGGCATTGAAGATAAAACCTTATCAAAGGTAAATTATAATAAAGGTAGACTTTCCTGAAGATCGAAAGAAATAAAGGAATAAAGAAACACTTGAACCTGATCCCATGTCAATATGTTTAAAATTTGAAGCATGCTCTTGACAAAAACAAGCTATTAATGTTTCTTAACTAAGCAATCCTTACACATTAGCAAAAGATAGAAGCTGTGAATGAAAATTCTAAATGCAATTTTCTCCTTCCATTATTCCAGTGAACAATGCAAAATAAGACTGTACCACTTTACCTTTTGAAGCCTTCAAATAGTAATACTAGCAGGGATAATTCAGAAAAATGCTTTGCGCTAATGCTGGATTACTTTTACATTATTCCTACTGGCTATGTTTAAGGAAATCAATAATTACAAATCTTTCAGGAAAAAACTAGAATTGCTTTAAAAATACCTCACAAAGCATGATTTAAAAAATCAAACAAGGCCAGGTGTAGTGGCTCATGTCTGTAATCCCAGCACTTCAGGAGGCTGAGGCAGGGGAATCACTTGAGCCTAGGAGTGCAAGAGCAGCCTGGGAAACATAGCAAGACCATGACTCTATAAATAATAATAATAAAGTAATAATAATAGAAAGACTTCTGCTTTCTCAGCTCTCTTGCACTACCCAAGGCCAGGACTTGAGTGAGGCACTTGCCTCAGGTACAAAATTAAGGGAGATTGGATCAAGAAGCTCATAAAGCAAAATAATAATCAAATAAATCATAAACTTTTTATATTAAGATGATGATAAAGCAATTAAAATCTTGATTTTTCAAAAATAGAGGTAAAATTTAAAATATATACTACATTTTGTTTCACTTTAACTATGTAAAGAATGCTTGTATGAGATGCCTCTGGTTGATATAGATACAAAAAAAGCAGATTTCATTTTGTAAATACAGTGATTGAGTTTGAGAAGATTTTTCTTTAAGATTCAGGATTCATCTTGTTGCCTATCCAAGAAATAGTTGTTACATCAACTTTCTAGAAGTACACTAATGCAGATAATATTTCTGTCCTTACTGGCTAGTCAAATTTAATCAAGGAACATTATTAAAATGTTCTTGAATATATATCATTATAGAAAATTGATAAAGAAATCTCAGATTATTCAAAGCACCTAAATAGGATGACTGTCGATACTAGTGACATTGGGGACTTTTATACAAAAATGAGAACATTTTCCCTCGATTAGAATGCATTTTCTTTTCAAGCACACATAAAACATTCAAAAAAGTAGACCATATTCAGAGACAAAATAAAAATCTGAACTAATTTTAAGCACTAGAAATCATAGAAACTGTATTATGGGGCCATAATATAATTAAAGTAGAAATTTTAAAAATATATATAGGGAAGTTCTCAAAACTTTGAAAATTACCCACAAAATTAATGTGAAAAATGACCAGGCTTGATGGCTCACACCTGTAATTCTAGCACTTTTGGAGGCCGAGGTGGGTGGATCACCTGAGCTCAGGAGTTTGAGACTAGCCTGGGCAACATGGCAAAACTCCATCTCTTCTAAAAGTACAAAAAATTAGCCAGGCATGGTAGTAGGTGCATGTAATCCCAGCTACTCGGGAGGCTGAGGCACCAGAATCCCTTGAACCCAGGAGGTGGAGGTTGCAGTGAATTGAGATCGTGCCACTGCATTCCAGCCTGACTCTGTCTCAAAAAAAAAAAAAAAAAAAAAAAAGTAGAAAACGAATTCTCAAGAAAATTAAAATATATTTTGAGCTCATAAGACAGTATTTCAAAAATTGTATGATGCAGTTAAAATAGTACCCCCAAGGAAATTTGCAGTCTATATTACAAATCTAAAGTTAATAATCTGGATTTCTACCTTAATAAAAGGGAAAAATAAAAATAAAAATAAACCCAAAGAAAGCAGAAGGAAAGAAATAATAAAGATCAGAGTAAAAATCAATGAAAAAGAAAATTAAAAAGATGTAGAGAAAAATAAAGAAAATCTAAAGTTGATTCTGTTATTTGAAGAATTAGTAAAACTGATAAATCTCCAGCCAGTCTGAAAAAAAACAAAACAAAACAAAACAAAAAACAAGAGATAGGAAGTACTCTTTGGTACTCTTTGCCAATATCAAGAAGAAAAGAAGTGATAGCACTCTAGTATTACAGACATTAAAAGAATGATAAGGAAATAATAAAACAACTATATGCCCATGAATCCAAAAACTTAAATTGACAAACTTCTTGTAAGACATAATCTCACAAAATTGAAAAATTGAATAGCACTACATCTATTAAATAAATGTTTAGTTTAAAAATTGTGTTTAAAATTCAGTTCAGGAATCAGATGAGTTTACTAGTAAATATGAGAAAATAATACCTATTCCACACAGTTTATCTGAAAAAGCAGGCATGAAAATACTTCCCAAAGTATTTACTGTAATCTCAAAAACAGACAAAGGCGTTACAAGCAACGAAAACCATAAATATTACTGGTGAACTTAGATTTAAAAATTCCCAAAAATATATTAACAAATTGAACATAACAATATATACAAAGCATAATCAATCAAGACCAAGTGGAATTTGACCTCAGGAGTGCTAGATTGTCAACATTAGGAAATAGATTAATGTGTTTCACCATAATTGACTGAATACAAAAAATAACTGTTGACTATCGCGGTAATGGAGAAAACTTATTTAAGAAAATTTAATGTTCTCTTATTATAAAAATTCTCAGTAAATTAGAAAGAGAAATGAACTTTTTTTTACCTGATAAATGGCCTCTACAAGAAACCACAGGGCTAATATTATATTTAATGGTCAAAGACTGAATGTATTGCCCTGATTGGAATAAAAGCAAAAACGTCCCCTCTTACCACTCCACGATACTTGAACTCCTAGCCAGTACATAGGAAATAGATGGAATGCAGACTAGATACAACTAAATACAATTGTCTCTATGTTTGGATGACACACTTGTATATATAAAAGTACTAAGAAGAAGTTCCTCTGAAATGCCATAAGAACGAATAAAAGAGTTTAGAAATGTCATTGGAGACAAAATCAACGTGCAAATATCAATTGTGCTTTTTTTATAGTGGTAAAAATCACATAACATTAGTTCCACCCTCTTGGTAAATATTTAATTGTCTAGTACAGTACAATATTGCTAACTGTAAGCACAATGTTGTATAGTAAATCTCCAGAACTTTTTAATCTTTCATTACTAAAACTTGATAATTATTGTCAAAGAATCTTTAGGGTGTCACCTTGCCAGCCAGAAACCTCTGTGACTGGTGGCGCCCCTGCTTGAGTTTTGCTGATGCCCACTGGGCTCATTCCACCCACTCAGCCTGGCAGGCTGGGCTCGGCTCAGGCAACTGGCCCCCATCCCATGACCACCAAGGGCGAGCCACGAGCCGAGTGGTGCCTGAAAACTCGGTGCAGAGCGGTGAGGGGAGTGTGAGTGAGACTGCCAAGGGTCCAGCCACTGCACACAGCCAGGTGCACTGGCTGCTGCCATGGGGTGGACAGCTCCAGGCACCGCACAGGTGCTGGTTCCCTGCAAAGCTGCACTTGGGACAGGCCTACTGCAAGCAGCTTCTGCCATGAGCACCATTGTCTGGAGGAGAGGAAAGCAGTGGCGCCTGAAAACTCGGGGACACCAGCAAGCGTGGAGCGTCAAGGAGTAGGTGGCAGGGTGTGTTACATCTCTCTTGTTCCTGCCACCCACAGTGTGGTGAATTGGGGCAGGGGTGTATTTCAGCCCGTTCGTGTTAGAGCTTGTTCAGTCCCACTGCCCTGCTTTGTCCTGTGGCTCCTGGGCTGGTCTGACCACTGCTTTCCATCATGTGGGGTGGCCACCCAACCCTGGTGGAGGGTGGGAGGACTGTAGTGAGTCAGCTTTGGCTCAGGGAATCCTAAGGTCTGGGCCGTCAGAAGGGTTGCCACTCTTCACTCCTGCAGTCCAATGAATGAGAGTGTATCACTGCCCACAGATCAGTGAGCCAGCCAGGAAACTGTTACAGCCCTTTTTGCACCTGCTGTTTGGTGAGGCCCAAGCTCTTGTCCGGTGTCTAGGAAGAATGAGGTTACCCAAATAACTGGAGGGTGAGCAAGGTGGAGAAGAGTTTCATTCAGCAGCAAAACAACTCTCAGGGGAGAGGAGATCGGAAGTGGGTAGCTCTACCTGCAGGGGAGTAGTCTCAACATGTGTCTAGGTTTGTCTGAATCTGGGGTTTTTAAGGGCTCAGAATGGAGGAAGTGCATTGGTCCATGGGTTGGCCTCAGAAAAAGCACCATCTGACTGTCCAAAATATATCAAGGAAGTTCCCACTCTGGGTCATGGACTCCCCCCCAGAACTGGCAACCCAGACCCCAGGCTTCAGGCTGTCCCTGAATTGAAGGTTGGGCTTCACCAGGAACCCATCCCTTCCTGCCTGGGAACCTGTCTGCCTCCCGCCACCATCGCTATTAAACATCAACTTCTCACTTACTTTTCCCCCAGCACCTAGAAACTAACATTCTACCTGCTGCTTTTACAAGTTTCAGTATTTGTGTACCTCATATAACCGGAATCATGCAGTGTTTGTCCTAATGTGACTGGCCTGTTTCACAAAACACAATGTTTAAAGATTCATTCCTGTGTTAACATACTACAGGATTTTGTACTTTTTTATGACTGAATAGTATTCCAGTGTTTGCATATAATTTTTTTTTATCCATTCTCCTCTCAGTGGGCATTTACGTTGTTTCTACTTCTCTGGTATCATGACTAATGCTGCAAAGAATATGAGAGTGCAAATGTCTCTTCAAGATTCTGCTTTCAATTATTTTGGTTGATTACCCAGACATGGAATTGCTTAATCATATTGGAGTTATATTGTTAATTTTTCTACAAATCTCCATAATATTTTCCATATTGGATGCACCATTTTACAGTCTTACTAACAGTACAGAAGTTTTCCAGTATCTTCACAACCTTAATAACACTGGCTATTTTTGTTTTGTTTTAAATATGGACTGCCATGATAGATGTTAGGTAATATCTTATGGTTTGATTTACAGTTTTATGATAATTAGTGATGTTGAACTTATTTCATGTATCTCTTGATCATAGATAAGTCTTTTTTGAAAAGAGTGTCTAATCAATTCATTTGCTCATTTTTCAGTTATTTGATGGGGCTATTTTTTTTTTCTACTGAGTTGTAGCAAGTCTTTATGTATTTTGGATATTAATCTCTTAACAGATACAAAATTTGCAATTATTTTCTCCAAGTACATAGATGAGTTTTTCAGTTTGTTTATTGTTTCCTTTACTATACAGAAGCTTTTTAGTATAATCCAGTCTCACTTACCTATTTTAGCTTTTGTGACATGTGCTTTTAGTGTCCAATTTAATGAATCATTGACACGACTAATGTCACAAAGCTTTACATGTATGTTTCCTTTCAGGAGTTTTACCATTTAAAGTCTGTTGCCTAAGTCTTCAGTCTAGTCTCAGTTGATTTTTGAGCATGAGATAAAGTTTCAATTTTATTATTTTTTTGTGTGAGTATCAAGTTT
The DNA here is from genome assembly GCF_047675955.1 of Chlorocebus sabaeus. NCBI lineage: Eukaryota > Metazoa > Chordata > Mammalia > Primates > Cercopithecidae > Chlorocebus > Chlorocebus sabaeus. The sequence goes on along the minus strand of NC_132906.1, from coordinate 72,206,781 downwards.
TCGCAATACTATTTGTTGGAGGTACTCTCCTTTCCTCATTGTGTATTCTTGGTACTTTTGCTAAAATCAGTTGATCATATATATGTGTGAATTTACTTCTGGGCTCTCTATTCTGTTCTGTTAATCTATGTGGCTGTCATTAATGCCAGTAACATACTAGTTTAATTACTGTAGCTTTGTAATACGTTCTCAAACCAGGAAACATAAATCCTCTGGCTTTGTTCTTTTTCAAGATTATTTTGGCTATTCTATATGTTTTAGTTTCATATAAATGTTGAGATTCTTACCTGTTTCTGTAAAAATTGCCTTTGCATTTTGATGGGAATTGTATTAAATGTGTAGATCACTTTGGGGAGATCACTTTGGGTAGTATGAACATTTAATAATATTAAATCTTCCAATCCATGAACATGAGATATCTTCTTATTTATTTTTATCTTTTTCCATTTCTTTCATTCATGTATAATAATGTTTACTGTCCATGTCTTTTGCCTTCATCCGTTTATTTCTAACTATTTTATTCTTTTGATGCTATTGTAAATGAAATTATCATCATAGTTTTTTTAACTTCTTTTCTGTTAAAATATAGAAACACAAACACAACTGACTTTTGTATGCTGATTTTATATCCTGCAGCTTTATTGAATAAATCCATTTATAGTGTAGCTTTATAATCTTATTGAGTCACTTGTGTACTTCAGCTTTTCTTTTTTTTCTTTCTTTCTTTTTTTTTGAGATGGAGTCTCACTCTGTCACCCAGTCTGGAGTACAGTAGTACAATCTTGGCTCACTGCAACCTTTTGCCTCCTGGGTTCAGGCAATTCCTGTGCCTCAGCCTCCCAAGTAGCTGGGACTACAGGTGCATCCCACCACACCTGACTAATTTTTGCATTTTTAGTAGAGAGGGAGTTTTACTATGTTGACCAGGCTGGTCTTGAACTCCTGACCTCAAGTCATCCATCTGTGTTGGCCTCTCAAAGTGCTGGGATTATAGTCATGAGGAACCAAACACAGCCTCATTAATTTTCAAGGTTGTTTTGTCATTCTAATCCCATTGAATTTTTAAATAGATTTTAGAATCAATATATCAATGTCTATAAAGTGATTGCCTGATTATATTACAGTCATAGCTATTGCATTGAGTCTATAAATCAAATTTAGAAAAGTTTTCATCACATCAATATTAGTTTTTCAGACTGCGAACACAATATATTTCTCAATTTATTTAGTTATTTTTTTCTTTTCTTTCTGTAAAGAGTGTTTCTTAGTTTTCAACACAAATATTCTGTAACATATGTTGAATTCATACCTAATTATTTTATTTTTGGTTCTATATTAGGTGGTAATTTTTTAAAATTCCAATTCCTCATTGTTAGTATACGAAAACAAAATTGATGTTTGGGACATCAGCAAGATGGCCAAACGGGAAGGTCTAAACACTTCTTCCCATGAAGACACCAATTCCATTTATGAGAAAACAAACAAACAAAAATTTTGTTTTTGTTGAAATGAAGTCTCATTCTGTTACCAAGGCTGAAGTGCAGTGGTACAATCTCGGCTCACTACAACCTCCGTCTCCCAAGTACAAGCAATTCTCCTGCTTCAGTCTCCCGTGTAGCTGAGATTACAGGTACCCACCATCACGCCCAGCTAAGTTTTGTATTTTTAGTAGAGACATAGTTTCACCATGCTGGCCAAATAGGTCTCAAACTCTTGACTTCAGGCAATCTGCCCACCTCACCCTCCCAAAGTGGTGGGATTACAGGTGTGAGCCACTGTGCCCAGCCCCAGTAACTATTTAAAAGGCTCCTGCACCCAGGCCAGTGTACAATAAGCTTCATCAAAGGTAGTAGAGAAACTTTTGCCATCCTCACACCATAGTCCCTTCCCCTAATGCAGCACCACACGGTCAAGAAGGAATTCAGACCTCCTAGCTTCTCCCAGGGAAGTGAAACCAAAGACTAGACTGTACATCCAACATTCTGATTTTAATTGGAAGGGATCCAAGGAACTGGGCTTTGTCTCATCTGACACAGAGTACTGATCAGACCCTGCACACTCTGAGTGCCTGGGGACCACTGAGAATATAAAGAGCTAGATGTTGTGTGCATCCTCCAGCAGACACACAGAACAGAGAATGGAGAATTACACACCACAGATGCTCGAAGAAAGGAAAGAAAAGAGTGGAGCATGTGTTCAGTGTTCTGGCTTTTGAGGAACTGCCCATGGGACTAATTTCTATCTAGCCCAACTCACAAAGCTGATGGGAATCAAGCACATTCTAAATGCCTGAGTGCCACTAAAAACAAACACAGAAAAAGTTTCGTGGCATGTGGTTTGTGTAATTTTGTTCTCACACTGCTGTAAATAACTGCCAGAGACTAGGTAATTTTTGATGCAAAGGGGTTTAATGGACTTACAGTTCATGGCTGGGGAGGCCTCAGGAAACTTACAATCATGGTGGAAGGGGAAACAAACACATCCTTCTTCACATGATGGCAGGAAGGAGCAAAGAGGAAAAAGCCCCTTATAAAACCATCTGATCATGTGAGAACTCACTCACTTTCACAAGAATAGTAGCATGGGTGTAAACTCCCTCATGATTCAATTATCTCCCACTGGGTCCCTTCCACAACATATGGGGATTATGGGAACTACAATTCAAGATGAGATTTGAGAGGGGACACAAAGCCAAACCATGTCATTCTGCCCCTGGCCCCTCCCAAATCCCATGTCCTCACATTTCAAAACACAATTCTGCTTTCCCAGCAGTCCCCCAAAGTTTTAATTCATTCCAGCATTAACCCAAAAGTCCAAGTCTAAAGTCTTATCTCACACAAGGCAAGTCTGTTCTGCCTATGATCTTTTAAAATCAAAAGCAAGTTTGTTACTTCCTAGACACAATGGGGTTATGGGCATGTGGTAAGTAAACCTATTCCAAATAGGATAAACTGGCCCAAACTTAGGGGCTACAGGCATTATACAAGTCCAAAATCTAGCAGGGCAGTCAAATCTTAAAGCTCCAGAATGATCTTCTTTGACTCCATGTCTCACATCCAAGTCACACCAGTGCAAGAGGTGGGCTCCTGTAGCCTTGGGCAGCTTCACCCCTGTAACTTTGCAGAGTACAGCCCCATCTTGGCTGCCTTCAGGGACTGACATTGAATGTCTGTGGCTTTTCAAGGTGTAAGATGCAAGTGGTTGGTAGATCTACCATTCTGGGATCTGGAGGATGATGGACCTTTTCTCATGGCTCCACAAGACAGTGCCACAGTAGGGACTCTGGACTCCAACCCCACATTTCCCTTCCACTCTACATTGCCCTCGCAGAGGTTCCCCATGAGGGCTCTGCACCTGCAGCAAACTTCTGTCAGGACATCTAGGTATTTTCATATGTTTTCTAAAATCTAGGCAGAGGTTGCCAAACCTCAATTCTTGACTTCTGTGCACCCATAGGCTCAATACCACGTGGAAGCTGCCAAGGCTTGGGGTTTGCACCCTCCGAAGGCATGGCCTGACATGTATGTAGTCCCCTTTTAGCCATGGCTAGGATGCATGGTACCAAGTCTTGAGATGGCACAAAGCAGCAAGGCCTGAGCCTGACTCAGGAAACCATTTTTCCTCCTAGGCCTCTGGGTCAGTAATAAAGAGTGGCTGCCATGAAGACTTCTGACATGCCTTGGAGAAATTTTCCCCATTGCCTTGATGATTAACATTTGGCTCCTTGTTCCTTATGCAAATTTCTGCAGCCAGTTTGAATTCTTCACAGAAAATGGCTTTTTCTTTTCTGTCGCATTATCAGGCTACAAATTTTCTGAAGTTTTTTGCTCTGCTTCCCTTTTAAACATAAGTTCTAATTCCAAAGAATGTCTTTGTGAATACATAAAACTGAATGCTTTTAACAGCACCCAAGTCACATCTTGAATGCTTTGCTGCTTAGAAATTTCTTCCACCATATACCCTAAATTATCTATGTCAAGTATAAAGTTCCACAGATCTCTAAGGCAGGGGCTAAATGGTGCCAAACTCTTTGCTAAAACATAGCAAGGGTACCTTTATTTCAATTCCCAACAAGTTCCTCATCTCCATCTGAGACCACCTCAACCTAGACTTCATTGTCTATATTCCTATCGGCATTTTGGTAAAAGCCATTCAAGAAGTCTCTAGAAAGTTCCAAACTTTCCCATATTTTCCTGTCTTCTTCTGAGCCCTCCAAACTGTTCAAACCTCTGCCTGTTACCCAGTTCCAAAGTCACTTTCAAATTTTTGATTATCTTTAGAGCAGCTCCCCACTAACTGATACCAATTTATTGTATCAGTCAATTCTCTGCTGCTATAAAGAACTGCCTGTGTCTGGGTAATTTATAAAGGAAATGATTTAATTCACTCACAGTTCCACATGACTTGGGAGGCCTCAGGAAACTTACGCTCATGGCAGAAGGGGAAGCAAACATGTCCTTATTCATGTGAGGGCAGGAAAGAGAAGTGCCAAGCAAAGGGGGAAATGCCCATTATAAAACCGTCGGATCTTGTGAGAACTAACTCACTATCATGAGAATAGCAGCATGGGGGTAACTGTCCCTATGATTCAATGACCTCCCACTGGATCCTTCCCATGACAAGTAGGAATTATGGAAACTACAATTCAGGCTACGATTTGGACGAAGCCAATCCATATCACTGCTGCTTCAGAGGATCCACATTATAGCAGACCGAAGCCCTCATGATCAAGAAAAGCTGAAATATGCAAGCTACTCAATAGGATTATAGAGCTACCATAATGAAGATAGTGTGGCATTGGCACTAAAGACTTGTTGATTTAAGCAGGAGTGTAAGGAACATAGGACTAAATCCAACCAATATAGACAAGTGGTGTTTGTCAATGGTACTAAAACAATTCAATGGAGGAAAAAAAGTCATTCAAACACATGGTGATAGACAAAGTAACTCCAAATGTTAAATAATTTTTATCCCTATTTAACAAGGGGATGGATGTATTTTTTTAAATTTTGATTTGAATTTATATTCAGGGGGTACATGTGCAGGTTTGTTACAAGAGTACATTGTATGATACTGAAACTAGGGATACCTGAACCCATTTGCCAAGTAGTGAGTATAGTACTCAACAGGCAGGTTTTCAACACTTGCCCTATCCATTCCCTCTCCTCTCTGTTAGTCCCCAGTGTCTTCTGTTTCCATCAATATGTCCATGTATACCCAATAATTTATTGTATCTCATCCATATAGAAATAAAAAATAGATAAGTCTTAAGTGTAAAATAAAAAGAGCAAAACAGCACAACTTAGAAAAAAAGTAAAATCTAGAATTATTAAAATTAAAAAAATTTTTTGGTACACACAGACACAAAGATGGGCAAAATAAACACTAAGAATTCCAGAAGGAGAGAGGCAAGACAGAGGCAAAATTTGAAAACTACCTGTCATGTACTATTTTTACTACTTAGAAACGAGATCATTACAAGCTCAAATCTGCATCATTCAATATACACATGTAACAACCTGCATATGTAGTCGTTGAATTTAAAATAAAATAAAATTCAAAATAAAAGAAAAAAATGTGTTTGCTCGGTAAAGATTAAAAAAAAAAAAAAAAAACCCAGACTAAGAAAAAATATTTGCAAATCAAAATTTTAAAAAACTCTGAAAATTGCAAAATAAGAAAAAAAAAAAGAAAAACATTGGTAAAAATTCTGAGCAGACACCTTACCAAAACAGAAATTCAGATGGAAGTAAAACACTTGAAATATGCTCAGAAATGCAAACATAAAACCAAATGAGCTAAGGAGTTACCACTCCCTATATCTTAAAATGCATACCAAGAAAATCTAGCAATAGGAGGTATTGATGAGGATGATAAGTAATTGAACATTATTTTGAAGAGTTAGAAACATTTAATAAAATTCACTTACTGTATGACCCAGAAATCTCACTCCCACGTGTCTACTCAAGGTAAATGAAAACTTATGGTGACACAGAAACCTCTAGGTGAATGTTTCTAGCAGCTTTATTCAGAATTACCAGAAATCATTAATAATATATACTTCAATTGGTGAATGAATAAATTGTGGTCTCCATACAATGCAGTACTACTCAACAATAAAAAGGGATAAGTTTGATTCACACAACAACATGAACGAAGCTAAGATTCATTTTGCTAAGTGAAAATGCAAGCCAAAAAGCTATTTATTATTTGTTTTATTCACACGACACTCTGTAAAAGGCAAAGTTTTAGTGTGGAAAATAGATCAATGTTTAGAAGAATTTAGAGTGGGAGAGCAGTTGTCTCTAAAGATGTAGTACCATGTAGCACGATATCTGTTTTCTATTGCTCCTATGACAAGTTGTCACAAAATTAGTGTCTTAAGAAAGAATAAATGTATTATCTTATTATCTTACTAATTTGTATGTTAGAAGTACAAGAAATTTGTATGTTAGAAGTAGAAGATAATATTATCTTATTATCTTACCATTTTGTATGTTAGAAGTCTGAAATGGATATCATTGTGCTACCTATCCACTGAGAGAAGCTGGATGGAGAGACACCCAGTATCTATAAGCACACCTAATGCCTAGCCACTGGTTTCTAAAATCTTTTTCACTGAAAGAACACAAGGATTCTTGGAAAACTTGTTGATTCCAGCATACTATAAGATGAGTCTAAAGAATCTGATGTTGCCAGAAACAAGTGATAAATAAAATAATAAAGTGTGGAAGCATATTTTAAAAAGTCACAGGCATCAAACTGAAAGAAATTCTAATGGCCAAAGTTGGAATAATTTGGTCACACCATAAGTAAGTATAGTATTGTGTTATAACCCCCCAAAATAAAATTAGTATTCATAATTTTATAATGATATATGTGAATAGCCAGCTAAGTAAGTGAAGGAATATCCCTTTCTAACAAAAGATTTTTAACTAACAAATATAGAGGGAATGAGGGAAATAGAAAATCACCATTAGAAAACTACAGTAATAATTGCTGCCTGCAAGAAAGACTGATGGATGCTAAAATTAGCAGAAAAAAGTTGAACAAAATCACAACGTATGTATAGGCTCTAGATTTATTTTGCAAATATTTAGCCAATACAAAGAGAAAAATACTGAGCCTACAGTGATGAATTCTGGCAAACATCACTTCAATGAGTGATCAATGTTTAGTATCACCAGTTTTTATATTATGCACCCCATGATATGCTGTGATTGAAAAGAGCATATCACTTTTGGGGCATTCTTCTCAATAATGTCTAACTTCAATATAACCATAAGAAAATACCAGGCAAATTCAAATACAGCAACCATCTGTAAAATAACTGACTACTTCTCTTCCAAAGTGTTAATGCAATTAAAAAAAAAAAAAACTAGAAATGATAAAGAACTATCACAGTTACGGAATTCTACGCAGAAGTGAAAACTAAATGTAACGTAGGATTCCAAAACAAAGAAAGCACAGTCACGAAAAATCTGGTGAAACCTCCTAAAATTCTGTACTTTCATCCACAGTATTGATCCCTGGTTAATCTAGTTTTAACAAATGTTCTATGATACCATAAGATGTTAGGAAAGATAGTTGTGTGAAGGACATATACAAATTCATTAAACTATTCTTGTGAAACTTGTTTGTCAGTCTAAAATTATCTTTTAGAAAAGTAACTACTAAATTAAAGCTGCTACTATTGAGGAATAAAACAAACAAATTCCAAACACTTTAGCTTTATGTTTAAACTTTACTTTTTGAAGAGACAGTAATACTACATTTTATAAAATCTAATAGTAAAAATAAGAGTAGAAATATTTTAATTTTTTTAGTAATTATATTGTATTTTTACAGTGTTTTAGGAGGGTAGCTGATCTCTTCAGAAAGAGATAAAAACTGATGAGTTAATGAAGCTTACTAATTCTTTTTTGTCTGATTGCTGTCCAGCTTTCTGAAATCTATAAATCTATATAAGCTGATACAATCCTACAGGAAACAGAAAGACAGATACTAGTATTAATAACTAATGCTAAAAAGAAAAAGATAAGACCTATAGACAACTGTGAGTATTAGTGATTTTTCTGTCACATCATTTATATAAAATAATGAATTTCCTGACCAAGCTCATAATGTCTTTCAGCTCATCTTACAGAAGCGTGACAGCCTTCATAAACACCAGCACTAGACAGCTCACATTAGATTCTCACAATTAACAAAGATTATTGGAAAAATAACATTTGGTGGGCATTTTTCCTGTGGTGCTATTAGTTTTCCACTTAATCGTAATATTTCTATCTAATCTAAGCACGACACCCATGAAATAACACAGGTAGCATCAGGATGACGGGGGCCGTTAGGTCCTTTCAGTCAGAACAGTTTATTTCTTGCACTTCAGCTTCTTTTGTCACCCTGGCGTTTTCAATTGCAGAAGATTTGTCTGTGAGAGAGGAAAGTTTGAATCTGATCTGGCTCTGCCTTTCTTAATAATGTGCTTGAAAGTGACATAAAACTTTTCAAGTTCGAAGAAATACCCATTTAAAAAAAAAACAGCAAAATAGCTTTTCTCTCACAATGAATGCTTTAAACCTCTTCCCTGTGGGGGGAAAAGGCAGCTTTAAAGAAAAAAAAAAATAATCCCTGCATTATTGAAAATGCATCAGTCTCCCAGGGCTTCATTGTCAGTTTCCCCCATTGTGTATTGAGAGACAGCTCTGTCAGATTTGAGTCTTGTGGTTATCTGGTGGAGTTGATATGGCAATTGAAAATGTCGTCCTGATGGGGAGTAGACAGATATAATCTCATTTTATTTGAGGGAAATCAAGCTCTGCCATAAGCGAGTTTATCTGTGAGGCTTAATTAAGGCTCAGATAAAGTATTAGTGTTATAAATATAAAATTGTTGTATTTTTTTCCAAAAAAATGTATATTTAATTGGTTCACTTTACAGCGAAATGCTTAACTGGAAATTAAATTTGTGGAATTGCTTTTCTTTTCTCTAGTGAAGAATATGTCAAAATAAATCATAAACGACAAGGCACTGGAATGGTAGAGATACATGGCAAACTACTGGAGAACTGTTCTCCATTTTCCTTAGCCTACCCTACGTTCATGTTGTTCCTTACCACATTGATACTGGGCTAGACCGTATGACAGGTTTTGGTCAATAGGATAATAGCGACCATGATGCAACGTGAAAAGTAAATAATGTTTGTACAATGCAACTTTGCTTCTCTTACTGCTGTTGAAACCCCTTCAACTGCCACTACGTGGAGAAGACCAAACTGTACATATAATAAGAGAAACATATGGTTCATTTTTTATCATTCTGGCTAATGGTCAGCCAAACTCAAAGAGCAAAGGTGCCCAGATGAATGGAGTAATACCAGTGACCCTAGACAAAACCAACAGAAGGGCTGCTGCAACACAAGTTGCCCAGGTGCGCTCTCTTAATTATGAGCTAAATAAATGCTTGTTATTTTAAGCCAATAAATATGGCATCATTTTGATGTTGCTAAAACTACCACAGCACAAGATACTTTAGAATCACTTGCAAAGTCTTTCTTAAAGTAATGTAATACCCTGAAGCATGCAGAAAGAAAAATATAGAGTGAATAGCACATTGCATTGGGACAAGAGTATATAATCAGGCAATTTGTGCCTGGCCAATTCAAAAGGAAAATTTTGAAAGCCCTGGGATTTATGTCTAAGAGAGCGAAAGGGCCATATTTATTGCCCTGTGTGTTAGTAGATGATCCATGAATTTCATAGATTGTGATGCCGTCTCACATAATGACAGTTAGTTGTATAACTCTGCTAGACCATTTGTATTTTTAGTAGAGATGGGGTTTTGCCATTTTGGTCAAGCCAGTCTTGAACTCCTGACCTCAGGTGATGAGGTGATCAGTCTCCAATATTTTTATATGTAACAAAATAAACCATAATGTTAATATGCAAATCTTATTTGCATCTTGATTAAAACAAACTAGTTGCAAAGAAACTTTTTTAGGCAATCAGAAAAATATTGAAACTGAGTAGGCAATGGTGATATTAAATTAAATTTTCTTAAGTGTGATAGCAGGATTGAGATATCATTAAAAACTCACTATCTGTGAAAGATGTGTAGTAAGGCTTTTTTTTAGTGAAATGATGTGTTGTCTTGGATTTCCTTTAAAATACTCTAGACTCCCGCCTCCTTTAAAAAGGGGTAAAGAGATGAATAACAAAAGGGCTGTTGGTGATTATGAAGACAGAATTAAGGATACTCATGGTCATTATGTTATTACCTACTTTTATACATGCTTTTTAAATGCTCACATTTTAAAATTTGAAAATTATGATTCTATCATTATTTTTCATAAGTCATGGCATTATCAGCCTGATGAAATTTCTTTTGTGTCCTCATTGGAGACGAAAAAGAGACTCCAACAGTTCTCTGAACAAAGAAGTCCTAGCCTTCTTCAGATACTTTGAAGACTCTAGCCCAATAGGGAGATGTTACATTTCCTGTTAATGGGGTAGATAGAAGCTGAAGCAATTAATTGGGAAATAAATGATACTACAATATTTTCCTTAATATGCTGAGTAGTTCAGACTGGTTATATTTCTTGTCGTTTTTTTCTTATCTCTCTGAAAGATTTCTCCTAAGAATGCTTGATGTCATTTTATAATATAAAATTAGGGTTGATATTTTGCCTTACTCCATTGCTCTACATCATACAATTCGACTAATATCTTTACAAGACAAGAACACAATGGAGTGTAAAAGATAATCTAGTAAACTAAAAACAATTTTAAGGAGAAAATATGTAAATCACAAAATACTTAAATAACGTAATGTCAAGTTAGTCATTTTTCAACTACTAGGACTAAGCACCTACTACATGGCAGGAATATTTTGGGTTCCAAATATTTGAGAATGTTTAAATCAGGCAAAGCTCAATGATCGTGCTTGTTATGGTCTAGTATAGAACACAGATATTAAACCATAAATATGGCATGAAAAAATGCAAAATAATAGAAGAGCTGGGAGTTCTTAATGTAATGATATTTTATAAAAAGACTGAAATAGCAGGGTTGTGAAAGTCCTTGTAAACTATGTTGTGCAAATTCAAAAACCAATAATGAAAATTAAGAGGGAAATGATGTGGCTGTTTTTACATTTTAAAATTATACTTTGGCTGCAGCTAATGTATTGAGACAATATGACATGACATGTAATAGTAAGGTAATAGTTTCAGTGAAAGGATGTACGGTGGTCAAAAAATATAAACTCGTAATTATACATTGTTTTTATATTAAAGGTATGTAATTAAATCTAACATGTAACAGAAACTTAAAACACCACAGTTATATGAATCCTAAAGTGATATGAAAGATATGAGTGTTTGATCCATTCAAATTAAAGAAAAATATCCTAATTATGTGTTAAAAATCTTAAACTTTTAAAATTATATCAAAAGGTTATATCTGATATAATTTGTTAAAATTTTCAAATATACAGATATTTTGATATATTTCTTCAAAAGTATATAGTATCTTTAACACATTTAAAATATAAATAATTAAACATATATTTGAATCTCATAATTAGTAATTAGTGCATAGCAAAATTTCATAACTGATGGTACAGAGCATAGCAAATGTAAATAGCCTTTATCTGAAAAATGTATTGTTAGAAAGTATGTGAGCAGTGTGCTAACGTTGAAATACTCAGAGTTGAGAAGAATGTTTGAAAAATTTAAAATTCAGATCGAGGCTGGGTGTAGTGGTTCACACCTGTAATCTCAGCACTTTGGGAGGCTGAGGCGCGTCGGTCACCTGAGGTCAAGAGTTCGAGACCAACCTGACCAATATGGCAAAACCCCGTCTCTACTGAAAATACAAAAATTAGCTGGGCATAGTGGCGTGTGTTGTAGTCCCAGCTACTCAGGAGGCTGAGACAGGAGAATTGCTTGAAACTGGGAGGCAGACATTGCAGTGAGCCGAGATTGCACCACTGCGTTCCAGCCTGTCTCAAAAAAAAAAAAAAAAAATCAGATCAATTCAATTTTGTAATTTTCCAAATCTTTTTTATAAATCTATTCAAAAAAAGACATTTTAAAGGTCACTAAATTTCAAAGATATTAAATAATAACAAATATTAATAATGAAAAAATATTATTATAAGAAAATCTAATAGGAGGTTATTATGCAGTATTTTAAAATCACACAGACCAATAAATGTTTGCATGACCATCAGATTCATCAATGACTGTAGCTCAGAGACTTTAGGCTTTATCAATAAAATGGGTGGAGTATTTGCCAAATAACACACCAAGAGGAGTACTTGCAATATTTGAGTAACACAGTATTAGTAGTAGTAGATAGGAGCTATGAAAACTATTGTCATATCAGATGTCAAATTTAGCTGACCGTCAAGACAAAGAAGAAACATGTTATTTAAAATTCATGGCAAGGGAAACATTTCCAGACTGGCAGAGTAAGGGCCTCCATAAATATGCTCTTTCATAAAAGCCATACAGAACACCAGCGACATTTGAAAAATAGCAACATTTTCATAATTTTGGAAATTAGCTAAAAACTTTCAACATCCAACAAGCATTTACTCAGGAAAAATGGCTGATCTATTTAAGAACAGCAAGCTTTGTGCCATTTTACCTTGCTCTATTCCTCTCGCCTCTCATCCCAACTCCAACATAGCCTGACCAACACGGTGAAACCCTGTCTCTACTAAAAATACAAAAATTAGCCAGGCGAGGTGGCACGTGACTGTAATCCCAGCTACTCAGGAGGCTGAGGCAGGAGAATTGCTTGAACCCAGGAGGCAGAGGTTGCAGTGAGCGGATATCATGCCACTGCACTCCAGTCTGGGCAACACAGAGCAAGACTCTGTCTCAAAACAAGACAAAACAAAACAAAACACTCATTCCTGGCACATATATTCAGCACTTCCCGAGCAAATTACCTTGATACAAGGTGCAGTTGCTTTCTCCTGTCTCTATTGATGATTCTGTGCATTTTCCACTGAAAATATAAGTGCCTATAAATTATTGAATGTGTTTTTAAATTTTCACCACAGACTGCCAAACTTTTTATTTAAAGAAGGAATCTATATCTCACTTCAAAGTAGTACAAACTTACTGAAATCAGTAGTAAATATATCTTTTCTGTATACTTATAAAATAGATGTGAATGATTATGAAAGTAATGAGATCTATTTATTAATTATAAGTATGAAATATTAAAATACAAATTAATGAGATAATTTTGTCATGGTTAATTATATTTTTCCTAAGGTAACCTAATTTTATAATTAATGAAAACTAACAGACAATTTCAAGTAAACTTTATGTAATATCTGATAAAGTTCTTTGACCAGGGTAATTTAGATGAATAAGAAAGTTAGTATTTTTTTTTTTTTCAAAAATAAAAGATACAATTTCACTTACAAAAATAGTAAGTCATACTTAACATTTGTTTAAAGCTTTTATTTTTCTTAAGTTGATTTTAAAAGCTATTAATTGGTTTGGAGTTTTATAAATAGCCAAATAATTGAAGTTTCTTTTGGTTATATCATTGAATCACTCTTCCTTACAAGCTCCCATTCAACAAATGGTGAGGAAAGAAGTTGAATCTTCAGGTCTTCTTGTTTCCGCTGAAACATCTTCCTTTTGCTTTGTTGCTGACTGCCCCATTCTCAGTACAGATGATCCTTACCTACTGTATTGACTCTGTTCTACGCGAGTTCTCACTGATTCCGTGTATGTGCTCAGTTGGTTCAATGGGTGAATGACCATTGTAGTCCTAGTAGGGCCCATGCTCAGAAGTACCCTACACTTGATCTAATGCTCTGGTATCACCATCTTGGAATTCTTTTAAAAATTTAACAAGAAACTCTAATTCTTTATTTTGCATTTAGCCCCATGACTATATTGCCAGTGTCGTGTATATGCCTGTGTCTGGCAGTGATTCTCATTATCTCTCAGCCTGAGCAGGCTGCTATAGGGCCCCTAATGACAAAACAGATCAGATTTTCTCTCAAACTACTTATCTTCCTAATATCTCAGCAGCACCTTAAGCAGCATCCTTTATCCTTTCATAAGGACATGATGATCTCTCTGGGTACTTTTCAGACCAGGAGACTAGAAGCTAGCACAGAATGATCTACTTAAGTAGTCTACCTTTAACCAATCTACCAAACCTCTTGCTTCAACACTTCTGCCCAGGGACAGAATACCACACATTCTGGCAATCAGTTCCTTTCCTTCTTCATCTTCTGCCCATAATTCTGTTATCCAAAAGAATAGGTTTTCTGTTTTCTGTATCATTTCTATTTTTATCTTTCTACTTCAGCATAAAATTTGCATTTTATGATCTAGTTGACTCTGCCTTCCTCTTAGTATATAGGAGTTAAGGGATGTCAAATACAGCTTTTCTCTCCTAATAAAAGAAACTTTTCAGACTATGGCTTTTGTTCCATATTACTATGTTAGTAGTGAAAATTTGGACCCTGACTTTTTCAATTTCTATATATCCGTACTTTACCAATCCAAAAGCAATCACTCATATCTACGTGTCTTTACTTATGACGATAATTGCTAGAGTGGCATAGAGAGGAAGCTGTTTTAACTGAAATGGAAAAGAGGAAAAAAAGGACTATTTATCTGTATTTTATAGTAGGGACATTTCAATGCAATTGATGAAGTATGTTTTAAATTCTTAAACTAGTAAGAGCAAAATCTTTCTAATATTTAACTTTTAAAACCAAAATATCTGGAATACAGGGAGCTCACTTTCCCAGTCTATCTAGAGAAATTCTGTAGCTTAGTGATATAACTTTATCTTATAAAAGATGCTATCATCAAATAAATTCACACATTATCCAGTAAAAATCAAATTTTCTTCTCTTGTTCTTTGATAAGCGACTTTAAAACAAAATTATTTTAAATTATTTTTAAAACTTAAAAATTGTTTTTAAACTTTAAAATAAAATTATTTTAATTTGTTACTTTTAACTGTCATCAGTTACAAGTAGTCAATTTGTTATTCTGCTAATGAACATTTAGGATCCTCACAACTAGGCAAATGTTCTAGTGAAATGTGTCAGGAGACATTTGAAAGATGGAACTTGAAATGAAGGAGCTTCCAGGTCTATCAGAATTGGAGCAATTCAAAGAGATTCACAAATTCATAAGAGAAGTGTCTATCCATACCATATTCAGGAGTATTCAAGCCTTTAAAATTTTTCACATTCAAGTTACTTGGCAGAAAGAAGTTACCTTCTGATTTGCCAGAATTGATTTTTATAACCACAAATTCTGCAATTAGAAATAATAAGTTAATCATTTGCTAATCTTTATTTAAGGATGTATTATGCTCCTTTAAAGTAAATTTGTTGCATAATATAAATATTTTTCTCTTCAATAAAATAAAATAAAAATTTAAATTAAGCAAAGAAATTATTTGATCACAGAATTTATATCAAATAATGAAATAAAACAAAAGGTGCTTGATATACAAAAGAACACCAAGTGTTAAAAAATAAAAATTCAAAAAACAATGATTGAAAATAGTGAAGAAAGATCAAGGTCAAAAATATTCCTAGAACAAATATATAATCATCTGCTGCTTAAAAATATATTATATTGCTAACAGTCAAAGAAACAAAGTCACCAATGCTTGTTTACTGAGTTTAAATCTATAAACCAACTCTAATTATTTCTATTGTTATATGACATGAAGTTCTTTTATACACACCTTGGCATTACTAAGATATTCTGATTTTTCACAACCACTACCCCAACTCTACACTTGTCTTCCCCAACAAACATTAAATCTTGTGAAAATAAGTTACAAAGCTAGTGCTAGACTGCTAGGCTTTTATTATTATTATTATTAATTTTACTATAGTTCTTTGTATGCCTTCAATTCTAAGAAATTATAATTACAAATACAAAACACATAATTGTATTCTCACGATAGTTTTAGATGTAACTGTACATGCTACAAAGATTTATTGCTAATCACTTTAATGTCCCCTTTGGTCTTGTCCTGAGATTTTGTTCTATTTAGTTTGAGTAATTTTCTGTTTTTTTGAGGGTTATATAATCTCTGCTCTTGGAATTCTTGTACATCTGACAACTTGTTCTCTTTCCCTTTTTTTTTTTTTTTTTTTTTTGAGACGGAGTCTGGCTCTGTCACCCAGGCTGGAGTGCAGTGGCCGGATCTCAGCTCACTGCAAGCTCCGCCTCCCGGGTTTACGCCATTCTCCTGCCTCAGCCTCCCGAGTAGCTGGGACTACAGGCGCCCGCCACCTCGCCCGGCTAGTTTTTTGTATTTTTTTAGTAGAGACGGGGTTTCACCGTGTTAGCCAGGATGGTCTCGATCTCTTGACCTCGTGATCCGCCCGTCTCGGCCTCCCAAAGTGCTGGGATTACAGGCTTGAGCCACCGCGCCCGGCCTGGTCTTTCCCTTTCTCTAAAGATGGAGATATTGGCTGGGAATATCATTCTTAGCTCACAGTCCATTTACTTTTAATTATCTATAAATGGTAAATGATTTTCAAATGTCTTCTAGCTTCTAGTGTTGTACATGAAAAGACTAGTACTTAGTCTTTCCTAAGTAAGCAAGTTGTTGTTATGGCTGTTTCTACAAAACTTTATTTAGTTTTCTACTTCTTTTGATTCATATATATCACCATAATGCACCTAGACATATGTCTTTTTCATTTAAAATTCCAGGAACTTACAGATCTATTCTACTTTTAACACTTAAAATATTTATTTAGCTAAGAGATATTTTCTTCTATTAATTATTATGAGTTGTTATTTCAGTGTCACTTCATTTCATGATTCTAAAATTTGACTTGCACAGTAAGTTTCTAATATCTTTTCTTCAAATGCATCTCTTATACTTCCAATTTTAGTTATCATTTATTTGTATTCTTGTTTTGTTTGCACAGTATTCCATCCATTTTATACCCATAGACTTAATTCATTTCTAAGAAATAACCTTTTCTTTCTAATTCTTCTATTTAAAGTTTTGAATAAGGTATCATGTCTTTGTAGTTTCAGAAAGTTATTTTTGCTTGAAATACTGTTTTCTCATATTTTAACATAATTTTGTGGTTTCCTTTTGAACTATAATGAAGAATGTGATTATTGATGTCATAGTCTCAGAGAGGCATTATCTTGATCATCTTATGTGCAAAAGTACACCATCCCTACCCTAGTCACACCATAAGTTATTTTCATATGTTATTGTTATTAAGAGCATTTATAACCACCCCTACTTTATTACATATTTATTGGTTTACTTTTTTGTTCTTTCATCCAACAAAATATAAGCTATGTGTGGGTCAGTTTTTAGTCATGTTGAAAACTCTCATTGGTCATTTGAGTAAATGCATAAATTCCTTGACACTTCTAATTATTTTTGTAATTAAAATTATTTTCCTTCTTATTTACTCTTCAAAAGAAGTACGGAAGAAGAAAATATTGCCCATAAGAAAGGACAAGATTTAATTTCTCTAGAGGGAAGTCTTCTTCAGTCCAAAAGGTTCTCTTAAATTAGTTTCTAAAAGTGATTCCAATAGTCAATAGGCAGTGTAATCCTCCTAACCACCTTACCAAGGAATTCAACCACCTACCCGAATTCTCATGTCCTCTGCTAAGTCTTCGTCCTTCCACCGCCATCTTTGCTTCCCTGGCTTCAGAGTCAGTGAAAAAACCCTCCTGTACTCACTTTTAGAAAACGAATTGACAAGCTTAAATTTTACCTTACCTAAGATAGAAGTCTTAGTTTATTTACTGAATCTTTTTATCAAGAAGTTGGAAAAAAGAGGCAGTTCCTATATTTTTCAGCTTCTTTTGTTGCTGCTGTATAGATCACTATATTTTATTAGAAAATTATTCTTAAAAACATTTAAGAGTACTTTCTACACTCCCTATTCCATTTGTTTATTCAAAGAAATATCACCAACAAGCAATAGTTTACATTTTCTTTTGATAAAATTGTGAATATTGCTCCAGGAAAGTTTTAAAAAGACGTCCAATGCAATATTCCTATTATAATACATAGATGAAGAAACTAAGGTTGGAAGAGGTTAAGGGACTACTGTTAGTGCATGACAGATATGATATTATAGAACAGGATATATTTTTCCCAGCCTTATACTCTATTCAATACCCTGAGACGAACCATAGCAAAACAATTTTAGGCCGGGCGCGGTGGCTCACGTCTGTAATCCCAGCACTTTGGGAGGCCGAGGCGGGCGGATCACGAGGTCAGGAGTTCGAGACCATCCTGGCTAACATGGTGAAACCCCATCTCTACTAAAATCACAAAAAATTAGCCGGGCGTGGTGGCGTACGCCTGTAGTCCCAGCTACTTGGGAAACTGAGGCAGGAGAATGGTGTGAACCCGGGAGGCAGAGCGGAGCTTGCAGTGAGCCGAGATTGTGCCACTGCACTCCAGCCTGGGTGACAGAGCGAGACTCCGTCTCAAAAAAAAATAAAAATAAAAATAAAAACAATTTTAGTGTAGATGTATAGATAATTAATAATATGGAGCTATTTCTTCTCTTAGAATTTTATCTCAATATTTTAGAAGGTAAAATTTAATATATGAATAATTACGTAAACATGTATTTTTGATATTTATATTTTTGAGGCTTGAATGTCTTTTATATTAAAATTTTACCAAAGGAAATATAGCCATTATTTCAGAAACACTGTGTGTGTGTGTGTGTGTGTGTGTGTGTGTGTGTGTGTGTGTGTGTGTGTGTAAAATGACACTGCAAGCTCTTTGGCATTATAACTTCCATATTTTTCAAAACAGATAACTTAGCTCATCCTACTTTGTCATGGTTGAGCTAGAGTGTACATATTTCATTCTTTTAATCTCTCATTTTAACTTCTCAGCTCCTTAATCATTTTTCTGCATTTTCTTCAAAGGTCTTTCCATTTGTCAGCATCTTTATGACATTGAAGTGTTTCAAACTGGAAACAACATTACAGGTATTTGACCTTATCAGCTTTTCTTGTTTATTGCTTACTTTTCACCTGTCACAAAAAATAGAATGGAAACCTGAAATAACAAGGCACTTTCAGTGTATGATATAGCATTGCTTTATTTAAGTGGAGAACCTCTATTTTTCAATAAAATATAATTATAGCACACTTTTTTTTAAGTTATCATCAAATTTACCATTATATAAACCTATGATGTTTTATATATTATTTAGATGCTTTGTTTGAGTCCATAGAAGCTGAGTGCTTTCAGTTAACAGTTTGTGTCTAAATGTAAATTTCAGTGCTGTAAGGTTACTCAAAAAGTTTCCAAAAGTAAAAGTACGATTTACCCTTTGGGGTTTGAAAATAATTGATTCTAGGCCGGGCGCGGTGGCTCAAGCCTGTAATCTCAGCACTTTGGGAGGCCGAGACTGGCGGATCACGAGTTCAGGAGATCGAGACCATCCTGGCTAACACGGTGAAACCCCGTCTCTACTAAAAAAATACAAAAAACTAGCCGGGCAAGGTGGCGGGCGCCTGTAGTCCCAGCTACTCCGGAGGCTGAGACAGGAGAATGGCGTGAACCCGGGAGGCGGAGCTTGTAGTGAGCTGAGATCCGGTCACTGCACTCCAGCCTGGGCGACAGAGCGAGACTCCGTCTCAAAAAAAAAAAAAAAGAAAATAATTTGATTCTTGAAAAGCTGGAACTTTTGTACAAATAATAACTATTAAGATCACAAAATAAGTCTTTAAATGATAACTGGAAATAAATTATTAGCTGCTATTAGACACTTTCGTGTTTAATAAAAGTAAAAAGCAAAATAAAATGACTTTGGGTAAGTCTTCCCAGAGAATGAAATGTGAAAGTAAGGTGGTAGATAACTTCGGACATTTTGCTGAAAAAATAAAGGGAAAGAGAGAGAGAGAATGAATAAAGATGAGAATTAAGAAAAATTAAGAAAGCCAGTTTTCCTCTCTGATCTCCAAAGTGAAGGAGGAGGAGCTTCCCCCATGAGGTAGAAGGTCGCTGAAGATACCGGTATGTTTCAGGAAGCAGAGACTTATCAACTACTTTTTCTTTTCAACCAGTTATGAAACAAGCAGAGAGTGGCATCTTTTGTTAAAAAAAATGTTCTAGGAAACTCCTGGTAAGCACAGAAGAGGACTAAAGGTATGCAAACGATGAGAAATGCAGGAATACAAAGAGTGTTGACAAGCAATCCTAGAAACACCCTAGGTGTGGTGGGAGATTTGCACACAAAAAGGAGAGGGATGTCTATGATTGGAGGGGAGCTAGGGGTCCTCTGGAGGACAGTCTATCACTTAGTAGTAGATTAGAATCCTAGGTTCTTGTCAGGTACTACTGCTCCAAACAGGCTACTGGGCTTCCTCCCCGCAATCTATGCTCCTCTCCCATTTCCCCCTAACAGCGGCTTCAGTGGGGTCTCAATGGGATCACAGGCCAGCTTTCAGTGTCAGGCTTTTCCTTCCTAGCCGGCCTGTCTACCTCGAGGGCAGTCACTCTAATCAGTACCCTGTTTAGCATGGTAGCCTGGCAAATGTGCCTAACTTCCTAGGGCAACTCAAGATCAGAGGCACTTTACAGGGAAATTTACAAACATTTCGCATCAGCAAGAAATAAAGACTTATTTTAAAGCCACAGGAACTTGAAGGATGTCTATAGAATCTGTCCTTGATTTTCCAAAATGATATTAAATTTTTTGTTTGTTTGTTTGCTTTAGTTTCCAATTTGAAAGCCATTACAATTTATTAATGTCTTGCCTCATGAACTTTTGGTCAGTATTGTATTGTTTCTACTGTTTGAAATATGGTGTCAGATGTCTATATGGTCCAATAAAATACTTTTTACAAATGTTCTATCTTCACTTTAAGATGAAACATATATCATCTGATATTCAGCATATCTCTCTTTTTCTCTCACCCTTTCCCTCTTTCACTGTTTCTCTTGCTTTTTTATCTACTTATCTATCAATTTATATATCTAATCTACCTATATATTAATAGTGATCATAGCATATAAATCTTATTTATTTGCATCCACTTGATTCATCTAGGTTTAAGGGCTGTGTTAAAATCTACTTTGCATGTGTCATTTTCTATGGAACTCTCTGTTTTTCTTCTAAATTTCTGCTTAACGGAAGTTGTTGCTTTATTATATATTTTATAGGTATAAATAAATGTTACATCTTCACTCTGAATTATAGTTACAGCTCACAAATTTTCTCTCTTTAACTTTTTAGCAACTATTTTGGGGGCTAATTACTACTTTAGTGTCAAAATCAGGTCCCTTTATTTTTTATTTTAGTCTTCCTATAATATTTTGGCTCTTTTTTCAATGTTTAGCTTTCAGGAATCATTATGTTTTAGGTGTGTTTCTTGCATACAACATAAAGACAAATACACGTTTCTGGTCATATTGGAACTGTTTTAATAAATGAGTTAAACTCACCTAGATTTGTTTAAATGTAAATTTGTTCGGTCTTAATTCTGGGATACTTTTGAGATCCCTTCCTTCGTTGCATCCTTTGTTCGTTTGTTTTATTGTTTCCTTCTCTTTTTTAGTTTGCTTTTTTGCTTTCATTTGATACCCAGTAGCACCCATATTATTAAATGCATTTGTCCATCTGGTTAATTTAATACTAAATTAAAATCTAGTATTAATAATCACATAACAAGAGGTTTCAAGAACAGGAGAAAATTTGCTTAGAGTACTGAAATTTTATAATATGCCATAAAAGATGTTATATAAATCCCACATCATGTTAATTATCTATTCATTTTCTAGTCACAGTTTAAAAATACATTTCTAATATACTTCCCGTGCTTTTAAGAAGTGTAATTAATATTTCAGATAATTTAACCTTAAAATCAAATGTGATTTGACCTCTACGTCTTTATTTTCTACCTCCAATACGTATGTGAAGATAAGTCCAGCAGCATTAGGCCAGGTGTGCAGACAAGGATCTCATTATGTTTCCTAGTAAGTAGCATCATGGTCTCCAAGGAACGTAATGCTTCAGTACAGTTTCTATCACATAGTAAAAGCAAATCTTGGATCTAATTTTTCCCATTATATTATGTCTATGTCTAGAAGACTAGCTTAAATTATCTATGAGATACAAAAGCCAGTATAATTTTATATAAATGAGGAAAATGTTTATTGTTTTAATTCCTCACCCCAGTACCTCCAATGCCACAGCCATGTAATTATTCTTCCAACTTCCAGAGATGGAACATTATTTACAATTTAACAACTATGTCTTCCATATTTGGATTAGAAATAATAGTTTTGAACTGGAATTTTTTAAATCCTTGTTCATTGCATACCAAGAAAAATTTTGTATAACCATAAGATATAAAGTATTTTGTTTTATCATCTTTAATGCAGTGATGTATTTATCAAAATTATATGCAATCCCTATACCATAAGGAAATTTGGTTGGGAATTGTAGCAGACATGGCAATTATAAAGACTTGGTAGATCTCAGGGACTTTTCACTTAGCAAAAGAGATGGAATCATTGCAATTCAGGCATCCCAATATGAGGTGATGTATTCCCAAAAGTTATTAACAAACATAAGATTAATACTTTTAAAAAATTCCTGTGCTGAAGTGAGACTCAACAACTTTAAATGAGTTAACTGCATTATGAACAGTAATAATAAATATAGAACTAACCCAGATAGTGGTGAAACTTTTCATTGTGGTCATTAAGAGGGAAAAAGTATAACAAATTATGTAACAAAAAGAAAAAGGAAAAAGTCATTACCAATTGATTCTTTTGATTTCAAGCCATAATAGCAATTCTGGTCACTTAAAGAATATATAAAATTTCTTGGAAGCTATAGGGAATCAGCTTCAATAGTAAGGGAAGAAACAGGAAATAACCGATTTTTTGATGAAGGCACAGCACTAATATGAGTAAATCCTAAGATACTCACCTTGGAAAAATTCCTCCTCCACCCGATACACACATATATTTTATTTTATTTTATTTTATTTATTTATTTATTTATTTTTGGCACACTTTCCAAATGTTTTTATTTTTAAGTTTTCATTAAGTGATTATCAGCAGAATAGCCAGTGCTGTGTAAATGCAACAAGACTGAAATCCCTTCCAGTAAATAACTATCTCAGTTCCTTTCAACAAAGCCTTCACCCCATGACTGAATTGCACATTGTTCTATATGAACACAAGAAGAAAGACTTCATACACATCTTCTAAAATTCTTGTCAGGGCAGAATGTTGGTGCAAACTCCTCTTGAAACATTAAATGATGAATGCTTGAAATTAATCTGGTTTTATTGGAATGTTTTTTCTGTGATGTGAAAATGAGGGATTTGAACAAAACTGTTCAGTTCAATCAAGGTCTTCACTTGTTTGATTCAGTGAAATGTTCCCTAACTCTGCTGTCCCCAACCTTATTGGCCCCAGGGACTGGTTTCATGGAAGACAATTTTCCCACAGACCAGGGGTGAGGGATCATTTCGGAATGATTCAAGCACATTGCATTTATTGGGCACTTTATTTCTATTATTATTATTACATTGTAATACATAATGAAATAATTGCATATTTATACATACAACTCACCGTAATGTAGAATCAGTGGGAACACTGAGCCTGTTTTCCTGCAACTAGAGGGGCCCGTCTGGCCGCGATGGGAGACAGTAAAGGCATAAGCAACATGAAAATTACTAGTAAAGGCTTATAAACTCAAGCTACAGTCTGCAATTTTGGAATTCACTTAAAAATCAATACTTCAGTGAGTTGATGTTAGTGATTTCTCTTGTATACCACTCATTCCAGATCTCAGATTGGTCAAGGAATCTTACTTCTCCTAGGAATCCAAATTTCCCCTAGAGACAGGAGCCCTTCGTTAATGAGTCTCCATGAGACCCCGTGCAATAGTCTTCTGCTTACCTTTACTATTGGGAATGTATGACCAGGACATACTTCACTATTATTTATAATTTTTTATATTTTTAAATTTTTTTGAGGCAGAGTCTTGCTCTCTCACCCAGGCTGGAGTGCAGTGGTGCATTCACGGCTCACTGCAACCTCTGCCTCCCGGGTTCAAGTGATTCTCCTGCATCAGCCTCCCGAGAAGCTGGGATTGCAGGTGCATGCCATCACATCTGGCTAATGTTTGTATTTTTAGTAGAGATTGGCTTTCACCATGTGGTCAGACTGGTCTTGAACTCGTTACCTCAGGTGTTCCACCCGCCTCTGCCTCCTAAAGTGCTGGGATTACAGGCATGAGCAAATGCACCTGACCTATTTGTAAAATTTTAAGAAGTTCTGCCCACCTTAAATGATAAGAAACAGTGGAAATAAGGAATGAAAAATATAGGAAAGGAGAAAACCAGCTTGTAATTATTTTCTAATAATCTGTTTGCAGTTTATGCTGCTATGTAATATTATATAGTGATTTCACTTTTTTTTTAAAGAAGACTTACTGTTTTAGGACAATCTATTCCAACAGCTATGATATAAAATCTTAATTATTCCATTATAATGAACAGTTTGTAGTGTTTATAGGCTTTTTTTTTTTACATAGTCCATTAATTTATCTCTGTTTTATGGAAATCAACATTATATTGCTTAAGTTACTATAACTCCATAGGTTCTCACACTATCTATTGGTGGGTTCAATTATTATTCTTTTTATTTCTAAAAATTGTGTTTAGTTTTTACATATATAGTACTTTACTTGAAATTTTAAATCTTTTCATAAAATTTAAAATAAACATCCACAAACCTATCATTTAGATTTTGATCTGAGTTCAGTTTCATCAAACTTCATATATATATTAGTTCTATTTTTTTAAGTACATTGGCATATTGACAAAATTTGGAACTCTCATTCACAAGCATATACAAATGAACATTTATTTGTTATATATTCCTTGAATTGGTCTTTATAAACTTCAAAATTTTCTTCAAAAAGTCGATTTTGTCAAAGCTAATTTCGTATTTTTTGTTTCATTGTTTCCTATCATATTGCCTACCCTGATCATTCAGAAATGAATGAAATAGATAAGTATTCCTTATATCAATATTTATTACATGTTGTCACCATATGGAACATTTTATTAATTAGTAGCATACTTCAGTATTATAAGAAAGATTGTTAGTAATCTCTTTTCTAGGTTTAAAAATCAACCTAACTTTTCATTTTTCAAGGGACACACTTCTGAACCCTAATGGATTAACTAGCTGACCCCTCAAGTTGCCTTTTAAAGTTAATAATTAATTGTAGCTTGGAAAATGCTCATGTGTAATATGAAATACAGTCTACAAAAATTAATTATTGGATAATGTGTATAAGTTGCATAAAAGCAACAGCATATACATTTTATACACAGGAGAGTCACACAGATGCACACACAAGCATGTGTGCTTCTGTGCATACCACACACGATTCTGCAAAGGAAGGATAAGAAGAAAATGAAAAGAAATATGAAAGTATTTTAACTTACATGTCAAAATAATTTTTTTTTCTAATAACATCTATTCTCAAAATATCCTTATTGTGTAGACCTCGGAAATTTGAGACAGGTTTCAGTTACTTTAGAAAGTTTATTTTGTCAAGGTTGAGGATGCCTACCTGTGACACAGTCTCAGGAGGTCTTGATGACATGTGCCCAAGGTAGTCAGAGCACAGTTTGATTTTATACATTATAGGGAGACATGAGACATCAATCAATATGTAAAATGAACATTTGTTTGGCCTTGAAAGGTAGGAAAACTCGAAGCAAAAGCCAGACAAATGCAAGTAACTCAGAAGTGGGGAGGTCCCAGATAGGTGAGAAACAAATGGCTGTATACTTTTGAGTTTCTGATTAGCCTTTCCAAAGAAGGTAATCAGATGTAAATTTGTCTCATTGAACAGAGGGATGACTTTAAATAAAATGGGACACAGGTTTGTCCTAAACAATTTCCAGGTTGAATTTTCCCTTTAATTTAATGATTTTGAGGGCCCAAGATTTTTCTTTTCACAAATGTGTATCTCTTTACTTGTCAATACTCCCAAATAAACTCCATGCCATTGTAGCTTGCTTTGGTGAATAAGCACAGACAGACTTATTTGGATTCAGGAGTCAGATGAAACTGGATTCCAGCCTTTGCCGTACAACTTATTAGCTGTATGTCCTTAGCTTCTCTGGCACATATGTGTAGTGCCTGGCTCCCGAGATTACCAAGAGCAGAAAGAGAAATTATGAGAGCTAATTGCTTAGCACAGAACCTGCCCAAGGTAGTTAATGGATTTTGTGTCCATAATGCCTGGCAGCTTAATGTGTCTAGGATATTGATTGGTTGTCTTCAGTTTCACTCTTGGTTTCATTTCCTCATGCCCCAAAAGGGTGGCACAAAAGAGACACATTCTAAACTCAGAGTGCTGAAGAAGAAATGAATTGAAAGCACAGGAAAACATGGAAAAACACATTGTTCTTGTAAACCAGAAATATAATTCTAAACTCCCAACTGACTGAACATGAAACCTCCTTTGCAAAAATTATAACGGAGGGAATTTTGACAGAGATATCTGACATGGCTGACTCCATCTTGTCTCTAGATTCACAGGCTGGCTATCTTTGCTCATTCCTGAGCATGAGCTAAACTAGCTTTGTGGGGAAAAAAAAAAAAAGTTTATAGTTTAAATAGTAGCCCTTCCTGAATCCTAAACTGTTCTTGTAAAACCCATAAAAGACCACCAAGTTAGGATGAGAGGGCCTGGAATTCTAGATAATTATCTAAATTATTCTTGAGGTCATAAGATTGTTAACTTCCCCAATTACTCTTGAAGATAACATCTATTATTGTATAGATAATACTATTGTAAAACCTAAGATTAGCCTTTTGAGATGTCTTTTCATGTTTTTGCGTTTCTGACAACCAGATGGCTCCATGTGGTCTGCTGTGGTCCACACCCAGGAAGTGACTCAGCACAAGAGAACAGCTTCCACATCCTATGATGGTCATTTCAAAACCAACTAATTAGTACTCCCAACTCACTGGCCCCCTGCCCACCAAATTATCCTTAAAAACTCCAGGCCCCAAATTCTCGAGGAGACTGATTTGAATAATAATAAAACTTGTGTCTCCTGTGTAGGCAGCTCTGAATGAATTAAACTTTATCTCTTGCAAACCAAAAAGTATCTGAGACAAGTCTCAATCAATTTAGAAAGTTTATTTTTGCAAGTTTAAGGATACACTGTGACACAGCCCCGGAAGCTGCTGATGACATATGCCCAAGGTCATCAAGGTACAGCTTGCTTTTATACATTTTAAGGACACATAATACATCAATCAGTACATATAATATTTACAATGACAGAACAACTTGAAGTGCTGGCTTCCAAGTCATAGGTAAATTTAAACATATTTTGATTGGCAATTGGTTGAAACAGTTATTATGGATAGAAAGAAATGTCTGGGTTATAATAAAAGGTTGTGGAGACCTAGGTTTTATTATGCAAACAAGTCTCTAAGTAGCAGGCTTTTTAGAGAGAATAGGCTGTGTTTCTCATCAGATTTGAGGTCTGTGTTGATTTTAATGCTGGAGGGTTATAATAAGGCATATCCAAACCCTACTTCCTGTCATGGTCTGAACTAGTTTTTCAGGTTAAATGTTAGGGTTACCTGGCTGAGGAGGGAATCCATCCAGATGGTTGTGGGCTGCCTTTAGAATTTTATTTTTGGTGTACACTCTATTACAATTCTACTGTCTCGAGAAATTGGCTCTGTCTAGGCAGCAGGCAAGGAGAACCCACCGGGCAGTGACAAACAGACCCCCACCCTGTGGCAAGGGAAACCTGAAAAATTGAATTCCCAACCAAGACAGGAAGAGAGGTCAGACATGCCTCATTATACCACCTTCCTTTTGGAATTTAGGCACAACTGACCAACATTAACATTAAAATAGAGATCATAAGACTGAAAAAACAGATACTTTCTAACAATAAGACACCAAAATCAAACCTGATTCTTGTGTAGCATTATAAGATAGATAGCAGATCTTGAAGGAAATCAAAATATATTTTGAAATGGCTCTTCAAAGACATATTT
The DNA here is from genome assembly GCF_047675955.1 of Chlorocebus sabaeus. NCBI lineage: Eukaryota > Metazoa > Chordata > Mammalia > Primates > Cercopithecidae > Chlorocebus > Chlorocebus sabaeus. The sequence continues at coordinate 72,178,684 of NC_132906.1, read as the reverse complement.
TGTGGAAGAAATTTGCATCTGTAGAGAATTTCCTTACTTTTCTAGGTCTTTCCCAGATCTAAGAGAGATTAAATGAAAGTCTGATACCTTTAAGATTAGAAAAGAGACATTTACCATATTATCTAAGGCTGCTACATAGAGGCTTCATCTACTTAGCAAGAACCTTGGCTTTCACAACCTTCTTTATCTTCTACTACTATTCACTTATTCACTTCACGTCTTTAGACAGAGCTTAACTCTTTCAACAAATTACCAATCACAAAATCTTCGAATTCACCTATGACCTGTAAACCCTGCATCGAGATGTCCTGCCTTTCCAGATTGAACTAACGTATACCTCTATTTAATGTGAATGCTGGTTCATTGTGCCTAACTCCAAAAGGGATGTATTGATTTACGTCTTTGCCTGTAACGTTTGACTCCCTAAAATGTCTGAAACAAAACTATAACCCAACGACCTTGGGCACACATTCTCAGGACTTCCTGAGACTAGTCCTTGGGACATGGTAACTCACATTGGCTTATAATAAACCTCTTTAAATATTTCACATAGTCTGACTTTTTCATCAACATTCCTCCAAGTACCCCTAAATACACTGATGTCTCTGTCCTTGGTAGCCCTCCCACCTGCTAATTCCCACATTGGTCATCACAGTAATGCTTAGGTTTATTAAAAGGTGTCAACTCAGTGGAATATTTCTGACCAATGTCTACCTTTCTACTATATATTAAATGTGCTTTTTTAGAGTTATCGTGGATTCTTAGGCAGAGCATGGGTGAGGTACACATGCAGGTATACAAAAAGATTACCTACAATAGTCCTGCTGGACTTCCACTCTGACTAATGCTTCACCATTAAATTCAGCCTTTTGAAGCAACCCATATCTTCCTAAAATAGTTTCTGCACTGTGTTCTAGCCAATCGCATGCCAGCACTGAAACCATCCCCACAGGGTTGACAAGAATTGCATGCTGGGTTCTGGACAGAGGTATAGTTATAATTAAGCATTAGTCAGGCTGAACTTTGGCGGATTTCCTTGTTGCTAAAAGTCACATAGCAATAGATAACTGACCATTGCCATCCTAATTGTTCCTATAAATAAAATTTCTGACACTAAGGTCATAAGACTGTTAAAGAATTGATTTTCATCTTCATTGTTCCTAAAGACAGGATGTCTGACATTAGAATCAAAACAAAGGCTTTTGTGTGAGGATTGCTTAAGATGTTTCTCAGACCCTGAATTGCAGCAATCACTTTGAAGACCTCTCTAGAGGGATGGGATTAGCATGAGAACACAGCTTCTGCATCTCCCTATCCTGTGAACTCACCCTGCACTCTTCCTTCTACTAATCAATGATCTCTACACTTCAGCCTACTCCCAAACCCTTAGAAATCCTAACTCTAAATTCCTTGGGGAGATGGATTTGAGGTTTCCTCCCATCTCCTAGTTTGGTGATCCTACAATTACACCTCTTTCTTTTCTGTAACCCAGTGTCTCAGCTTATTGACTTGCTGTGTGCAACATGAAATGAACCTATTATGGTTAAAATATTATCAGTTAATTATGGACCCACTCTAAATCTCATACCTAGGAATGAGGTCTGGGGAAACGGATTTAAAAATAGGTAAATTCAAAACCAGGGTCGCTGTTTGATAGTGAGAAGTCTAGTAGAGTCAAAAGTAGGAAGGTGAAGAACTCAGACAGCCCGCTGAGATCCCTGATAATTATGAACAGCTGCCCTGCCTTTTATTGCTTCCACTTTAAAGCAGCTCTGAGAATCAACTCTTCTTTACCTGGCCGCACCATCCTTTTTGTTTTAGAGGCAACAGGGAAAAAATGGTTCACTGCATGGTGTCTGGGATTGTCTTAGACAACAGTTCCAAGGTAGAATATTCATATTAATTGAACAGTGGGATCTGAAAGAAATTACCTGATGTGATGCTGTCTTCTTCTCCTACAATCATGTGATGTGGTGATTAAGGGAGTTGCTGAAGTAGTGTAGAGCAAAAAAGGCTAACCCGTAAAAAGTCTTCAGCAAGTGGGACACATGTTTACCCTTTAATTGTAGTCCCATTTTCAAGAATTTCCTCAATTCGTTAGCCTTGTTCCAAAATCCTTCATTGGAAAAATTAAGGCATTCTCACTTTATGTATTTTCATGAAAAGATCACATGCAACATTCTCATTCATTCCTTCATTCATTTATTCTTGAAGATTTTGAATAGCAAATGGGGAACTATTCCCCTAATTATCACAAAGTTTTCTTTAGTTCTTTCTCTGTAGTATCTACTTACCACTTGAGAGTATTTATCATTCAATGCCCCTTTTGTAAAGTTACTTTCCCAATCCTTGATGTCCTGTCTCTTGGGCAGAAACCTCCGATTGCTATTTAAGATTCTCTCAGGGAATTAGGATGGCAACATGAATTAGCACTAAGTACTCCCTGATCTTTGCAGATTGATAACTCAGAAAACCTCCAGGGACAGCAAGTCCCATCTCACTGTACCCTGAATTTATTTGGCCCTGGTCCCTTAATTGATAATGCTCCTCCATATTGAGTGAAGCTAATGGAATACACCATATAATCAGCCAACTTCTCTCAACATCTTGAGGTGTGTAGGCAGTAGACATGAGCATTGCAAGTTACAGATGAATCATAACAAATACCCAACACCAGATTCACGACACAAGCTTGAGAAGGGTGTTTTGTAGCCACCAGCAGATAAGCTTGCATTAGATGGATTCAGCTTAAAAGCAAAACTCTAAATGTAACCGGATCTTGCTACCATCTGCCTCATTCCCTCACATACTCACCACCACCCTGAATAGCATTTCTGAGAATTCCTAGCAGGAGTGGCACTCATTATGGGGACACCTTTGTTTGTGGGCACAAGTAAGCAAGCTGGTAGAAATAGCTCGTAGCCGAACGGGAGACATTCTCAAAGGGGACAAGAAAGAATCATAAATGAGTTATAAATGAAGTTTTATATGCTATTGACAGGAGAAGTGATGTGAACACTTTGTGCTGAGAAGCCCCTCAGGCAAGAAGTGCTGCCTCATATGGCCCAAGAAATTTATGAAATCCTGGGGAGAGAACTATGCCCAACCAGACAGCATTGCATATCTAAAGGCAGGACAGATTGCAACATACATTTTTTCCATTTTGAAGTTGAGATATAATTCACATACCATAAAATTAAGTATTTTTAATCATACGTTTCAGTGAATGCAGTATGTTCACAAGATTACATAGCTATTACCAAACGCCAGAACATTTTTATCAACCCTAAAAGAAACTCCACACCCTTAGGTATTCACTGGCAAATACTAATGTGTTTTCTACTGCTAAGGATTTGCCTATTCTGGACATTAATATAGTTGAATTCACATAATTTGTGACTTTTTGTTTCTGGCTGTTTTATTTAGCACAATATTTTTAAAGTTCATCCATATTATGTATTTCCATCTCTGTTATGGCTCAATAATATTTTGCCTCATGGATATAGAATTTTGTTTATCTATTCATTAGTTGACAGATATCTGGGTTATTTCCACTTTTTGACTATTATCAATAATGCTGCTATAAATATTCGTGCACAAGTTTTTGTGTTAGCATATAATTTTTCAGTGTTGCTTCACCCTCCTTTTCTGGTGCCACAGTCTTTGCATATACTGAAGGCATTTAATTTAGTTTAGTTGCTTCTGATTACTATTCCTCACATTTTCTGATTATATAGTATTAAGAGACACATGACCCACGCCATGTCAATCTGAGTCTTCACTGGAATTTTCTGAAGGACTACTCATAAAGACTGGGCTTACCAAACTTGTGGAATATGAATCTGAAACTATGTAGTAACCATGTTTTCAACTGAATGGAGAAATCTGATCCAACAAATCAAAATCAAAGTTAATTCAAATTTTATGATGGTTCAATTTGATTGCCTAAATTCAGTCACATCTGACTAGACTTCCTAATTATGTGTGTCAGTAATTTTCATCTTGGTTGGTATTACAAGGAGAAGAAGAAAGTCCATGAAACATTGCTATTGTATAAACCTAAAAATGCCAGAATGTCTTGAATGAGCATGGTATGTCAAAGACCACAAGGAGATCTTTCATGGGACATTTTTCTATATTACACCTGTTACAAATAACTGTGCTGGGCAAACGCAAGTAAGTTGGTAAGAATAATTGTAAGGTGGTTCATATTCAAATAAGGGACACACAATTAGGTTTAGTCAGTCCCAAGTATCAATGTAAAGTAGGGCCAGGCGCAGTGGCTCATGCCTGTAATCCCAACATTTTGGGAGGCCTAAGCAGGTAGATTACTTGAGCTCAGGAGAATGAGACCAGCTGGGGCAACACAGCAAACCCCTGTCTCTACTAAAAATACAAAACGTAGCCGGGTGTGGTGGTGTGAGCCTGTGGTACCACCTACTCAGTAGGCTGAGATGGGAGGATTGCTTAAGTCTCAGAGGTAGAGGGTGCAATGAGCCGTGATTGTGCCACTGCACTCCAGCTTGAGTGACAGGGTGAGACCCAGTCTCAAAAAAAAGAAAAAAAAAAACAAAGTAATAATGAAATGCAGAACTAAAACTTCATCATATGACTGTCTTTTTTTAACATAGAAGTCTTCATTCTCATAAGCTCTTAGATGTGCTGTTTAAAAAGAAAATCTGTATTAAACTCTTATTATACAGAAAAATTAGACATAGATCTAAAATATCTCTGATATTTGTCTTTTTAATACTCAATAATTGAGGAATACAGACTATATTCTTAGTGAATGCATTAAAAAGAAAAAAGAATCCATCATGATAACACTTATGATAGTTCAAAAGAGAAGAAAGAATGAGAAAAATCACAGTAAAAGCAGACCATGGAACAGAGACCACAAGGTCAAACTTTCACACAATACCAACGTATATCTTCAGAAATATTCAAGAGATTGAATTTTAAGGGATTGGATTGGAATTTTATAATTAGTTATGAAAAAGACATCTAGAATATTGAGAAAGGTACTCTAAGGGGTGACAAAGAACTAGTTTTATGATTGAAAGTGCTTATAAAGCACCAGGCAAAAACAGTGAAGATCAACTTACTGGGGAATTAACCCAGTAGAATTTGCAAATTTCAAGAATGAAAGAAAAATATGTCCAAGTGAAGTGATAAGGTTACTGGGAGATTGGCAAGTAGCCTAGAATGTGTGTTACAAATGAGTTTATCAGGATAAGAAGAATAAGTGTAGAAGAAGAAGAAAAATACAGCACAGATGTCAGAACTTGAGCAGATTAAGCATATCCCCATTAAGGGAGAGTCAGGATACTCTAATACCTCATTAAGCAAGGATTCACTGTGGTCTACAGACTAAGTATATTATTTGTACAGGAAAGAGGGTAAGGGTGAACCAGTGCATAGGTGCGAAAAAGTTAATGTGGCTGCCTCCTCCTAACTGGCGTGAACTCAAGAAGTAAAAATAGATGTAAATTCTTGTGAGTAACTATGAATGAACATTTATTGTGTTATATTTTCCAACTCTAGCCACTGAGAAAATCTGTGAAGAGTAATATTCTCCAAACAATGAAATGGCTAGCTTCTAGATTTTGGTTTTCCAGCATTAACTTCCACTAAAAGGAACCTCAACTCCTTGGAAAATTTTTAAATTCCAGATTTGGAGCAGGAGAAGCACAATATAATCCTGAATTTTAGAATGAAGAAATATAATTTGGTACCAAACATAAGAAATTAGTTCAAAGAATGATTTGAGACTTGTCAAAAAGACACAAAATCTGGTTAAAGGAGGTTTTCACTGGCAAAATCTGGAATAATTTGAGCAGGAAAATAAATAACAATAATGAACAATAATGATGGATTATAACACACAGAAAAATAAACTATGAGTCTATACTGATAAGAATAAATCAATACATTGTGATTTTCATGTGGAAGATATTTACGCAGTTTCACAATGCCTTAACATTACATTCTAATTACTTACAAAAGAAAAGAGAATGGTTTTATGGTGGAGATGTCTGGTAGGTACTAATAAATCAAATAACTGACACTAACATAGGGCAAAAATATTTGGTGCTACCTGAGGGTAGGCAATGAGAGCACAGTGACGCGTCTCTAATGTTCCTGCCAAGTATTCCAAACCCAATTAAACCATGAGGAAACATCATACAAAGCCAACATAATGGGCACTGCATAATAAAATTGGTCTGTAGTTTTCAAAATTGGCAAGTCCACAAAAGTAAAGTCTGGGAAACTTTCAGATTGAAGAACACTACAAACATGACAACTAAATGCACCAGTTTTTTTCTAAACTGGGTAATTATGCTATAGCAGGTATTATTGTACAGTTTTTGTCTGTTTACTTGTGACAGGGTCACCCTGTCAACCCAGGCTTGATCAAGGTTCACCATAGCTTTGACCTCCTGGGCTCAAGGGATCCTCCTGTCTCAGTCTACCAAGTAGCTGGGCATACAGGTGTACCATCACATCTAGTTAATTTATTTTTATTTTTTGTAGAGATGGGGTCTTGCTATGTTGCCCAGGCTGGTCCCACACTCTTGGACTCAAGCAATCCTCCTGCCTCAGCCTCCCAAACTGATGGAATTCCAGGTGTGAGCCACCATGCCCAGCCTGAATCCTGAAAGTGTTCTGAAGGTTAGATGAGACTAATGTATCAATGTCAGTTTCCTGAGTTTGATGGCTTAGTTGTGTTATTTAAGAGAATATCCCTGTTTTTGGAAAAGATATCTAAGTGTTTGGGAGTGATTTTGCATCAGTCAGAGTTCTCCAGAGAAACAGAATCACTAGAATTAACTGGGAGATACACAGTAGAATTTGTTTCTCAGGGAAATCTGATTTTGCTCTAAGGCCTTCCGATTAGATGAAGTCCAAGAAGATTAAAGAGAATAATCTCCTTTATGTAAAGGCAAGTGACTGCAGGTATGAGCCACATCTAAAAACGACCTTCGGCACAATACCCCTGCTAATTTGCATGCTTTCCCTACATTGTGAACTCTCTCATGAGTCAAATTGACAAATGTGCTCCTTTCATCCTTTTGTAATATCCCTGTATTATTGAATGCTTTATATTATGGGATGACTGGCATTTATCTCTAATACATTCTGTGCTTCTTATGGGAGCTAATGCTTAATCTTTCAAGTATGTACCCCAAGCACAGCATCAGACACAAAGGAACTGTTTTGAATAATTATGAAATAAATGGATGTTTATAGATACGTGCAAAATAGTCTGTAAATGCCTGCACATATCTTGGTCAGTAATTAAATTTTCATAATTTCATTTTAAATGTGCATAAAAGTATTACATATTATCAAGACATGGTTGATGAACTAAGAAATCATAATTTCAGGACACTGAGTTGCATAGTCATTTTGGGTTAGTAAGTTTTGCTTAAGTCAGGGATATGTAATTAAATGATAAACAACATAATATTGAACTAAGTTGTTAAACATCAGTTTGGAGATATAAATCAGCAGTAACTGGGTTACTTCAAATCATCATATAAAAACCCATATGAACAGTACACATTGTCATCATTTTACAATATTTCTATGAGACAAGGTGATTAGAAATGCTGTTCTAGACATTTTTGTGTGTTATGGATATTACACATTAATAATTTTATCAATATTATGGCTGTAAGGGTTAAATAGTTTAGTTGTAATATTGTTTTGTTGCCTTACAACTTGCATATCCTTAGGGTTAAATCAACATAATCTTAACATCATTGCCTAATCACTCTTGCAGTTTTTTTCATTACACTTTTGTTATGTTTCAATAATGATTTCAATCTTTTATATCTAATTTTATAATACACTTGCAAGGTAGTTATTTCTGTTAATTATTTTTAGATGAACTGATTGATTGTCACAGAAGTTAATTAGTTGCCTTAACTTCTAATTATTGCTATTGCTGCAGCCAGGAATAGAATGCATGCCTGTAAAACTGCAATCCAGTCTATTTCCTGGACACCACACTTTGATTTTGTCTTTGTTTTACCCATAAAATGGATTTACCTACATTAAAAAATTATATAAAGTAGTTTACTGATAAAGACGTGAGAATTATAGAAATAAAACACAAAACATTATGACAGATTCTTATTTTAAAGAAATCGAGGCTTACGGAGGCTTTACAAGCTAAGTGGCAGAAATTCCTGGACTAAAATGTTTTTTCATTACTTGGAAATTTTTAAGGGGCAAACAAATTACACTTGAACATACTTAATGCCAAATATGTTAGCCCATAAGCCACACTATTTTGTAATCGTTAAATATGATGTTGAATTGATTATCTACCTATTGCCTCTCAGCAACAGTTCCACCCTGAATTCTCTGCTCTCTCAGGCTAGGAATGGAGTTCGAGTACTCTCTTCTCAGACTATTTTGCTAGTTAGTGTGCTGAGGTTCTGTCTTCACAAAGCATTGTTCAGACATTTGAAGGCAAGGAGAGGGAAGAAAAGGCCTCATTTCTTCTTGGTTTTAGGTCTGTCAGCATTTTCCTAGCTTCCAGGTTTGTTTGGTGTTTTTTCACTCTGTGTTTTGCACTTCAATTATCAGATATGTTGAACAGAGAGACCCTGGTGTGAGCAGTGTGAGCCAGCTCTGTCTCTTCAGTGGGCTGAATCCAGGACATAGGTCAACGGGACGCTTTCTCCAACCACTCATACTTGGTGACCTCACTTTTTCGTTTTTGTTGCTACTCAGTGGATCGTGGCTGCTTACTGTTTCAATCATCTATCTTGATTTCTGCTTTCAAACAAAAGTCTAACCAATTCCCTGTATTCCAGTCACTAAAAGGCAAACAACTGAGATTATCTTATACTCATACAATATTTTGACCAGAAATATTTCATTTGAAATCTGAAATCCAGTAATTATTTTGTTTCTTCATAAAGTATTGTATGCAATTTTGTTTTTCTGTTCTCAGGGGAGTAGAATTTAATCAGATGTTGTACTTCTGTTGGATAACCTGTAATGGGACAAGCTTAGTGACTCCTCACATAATGAAACACGCAGCCGTAACAAAACACATAGCTAGAAGCAGCAATAACAGTATCAGTCACCTGGGTTTTACGATACAGGGGGCACACAGTCTGCATTTTGGGTAAGAGGCGATAATCAGAGTTATAGTCTAGGTGGACAGGTGGTGGTGGAGTAGGCGAGGCAGTCAATGATTGATGGTTTATTGGTTTTCAGATGAGTACCACCAGTCAAGGAACTGCAAGAAGAATACACTGACAGAAAGGCCAGTAGACAGGGATAAGGCAACACCCCTCACAGCTTTCTTCAGAGCTGACTTTATCTTCTCACTAACACTCCTGGCTGGTTGCTATATCATGCTGGCTTCAGCTGGTCTGTGCTCCAGAGCTTGTATATCCTGAACTGTCAGTCGACCTAGCTGAACTCCAGCCAGTCTCAGCAGTGGTGAGTGATGCTGAGATTTTCCTGGGATGCATCGAAGTTGTACAAGAAACCATCCTGCCCAGGCCATGTTAACAAATGGGTAGGTTGCCAGGAAGGGTCTGTAAAATGGTTTCCATTTGGAAGAAGGGGAATGAATAGAATATTCATCCTCTTCTCTCGGCTAGAAGCCAGCTTCTCCAGCTTCATTTTCAGATAGAAAAGAAGAACCAGGAGCATAATTGATTTCCAAAGCTGCTTCCTTAGGAGACCAACACTAGCCAATCTCTGAGACTTGTGAGTGTCCCCCATTATGATTCTCTTTAAGCCACAAAAGATTTTAGAAAATGAGGCACTGGTTCTAGACAGTTATACTGTTGGAGCAGGAGATGTAGCAGAGTAAAGATTTCATCAAACCACCTCCACAAGAAGCCATAGTTGGTGGGATGTGATTCTGCAAGAACCTTGACCACATGCTGAAGATCAGATCTCACTGCTGTCATTAAACTGTCCTGTGCTACCACCACAAAGATGGATGGCTGGTCAACAGCCACAGAAACAGTCGTGATGTGAGCCTGAGTTCAGCCATAGCTTCCTGTGTGTACTGGCTTTCACTTTACCCACAAACTTGTGAGCATGAACGTTTTTGGGAGGAAGGGCATCAAAAGAATGCTCAATCTTAAAAGTAAACTTTCTGCGTGGTATCCAAAACTCCAAACTCAATGAACTGGGAGAAAAAGACCTGTTGTGGAGGCACAGGGGAGTCTCAAGGAGGTTAAGAACAAAGGTGACTCGGACGTGGGTGGAAGTGGTGTGTGGTAAGGGGGTAAGTTGTCAAATGCTGCATCTCAGGGCAGAACGTGGCTGTGTGGGACAGGTATCCAGGAAGGAGCGCGATCCTCTGGATCTGTGAACCAGGAATCCCATCCCCACCACCCAACCATGAGAGCTCAAAAGTCAGCGGATTGTGAGGACTCAGAGGTGCCAGTGTGAGTTTCGGACACAAGGACTGGCTCCAGCTGTCTGCTTTGAGTATCCCCTCCAGCGCCCACTTTTGCTCACTGACCCCAGACAAGGCGCAGAGAATGTTATATATATATATCTCTCTCTCATGTTTTATATATAAATATATATAACATGTATATAGCATGTCATATATTTTATTTATATATAACATGCTATATATGGAAATAATATACAACATATATATAACATGTTATGTATATAAATAATATATGACATGTTATATAAAAACACACACATATATATTTAAAAATTTTTGAGACAGGATCTTGTCACTTTGTCTTGTCTCAGACAGGTCTGACACTTGTCACCTTGTCTCAGACAGGTCTCTGTCACTCAGGCTGCAGCTCAGTGGCGCAAACTTGGCTCACTGCAACCTCTGCCTCCTGGACTCAAGCAATTCTCATGCCTCAGCCTCTCAAGTAGCTAGGACTACAGGTATGCACAACTACACCTGGCTAATTTTTGTATTTTTAGTAGAGACAGGGTTTGGCCATGTTGGCCAGGCTAGTCTTGAACTCCTGACCCCAGTGATCCGCCCACCTCAACCTCCCAAAGTGCTGGGATTACAGGTGTGAGTCATCACACATGGACAGTGTTTTATATTATATGGAGCGGGTTTTCTTTTTTCTCAAGCAAAAAGAGATATTTTGACTTTTCTTCATTGAAACGAGGCAAATAATAAAGTGTCATAAAGTCACAGTAATATAAATCTCACCAAGCAATTAGTTATGATATTTTAAACATTTCTGGTCATATATGTTCATCAGTGCTTACATCACAGACTCTAGCTTATCCTGACTGTTCCTTGTGTTGCTGCTGCTGTTCATGCTTTCCCCTCCCAGTTGGAGTGCCCTTTGTTTTCATCCTCTTGTACGCTTTGACCCTTCTCAAACTCAAAGGAAGTTAGCCTGAGGCCTGAACATGAAGCTTTACCTTTCATATTATACTCTTCAGAAACGTAAAGATATTTTATTACATTTTCCTGAAGAGTAACTGTTTCTCCTTTAATTGTATATATTTCGACATTTATCACGATTTTTATAAAGATGGCATACAAATTATAACTACAAGACCCATTTAGTCATATATTTTAATTCCTGAAATCACTTAGCTTCCCCTTTCATGTATTATTTTGAATAACACAAATATTGCTAAATATGTAAAAAGCAATGTGGCCTTTTATATCATCAACGCTTGCATTCAAAATACAACAGTGTCTTCTACTAAATGTAAGCATGAAACCAATCAACGAATTAAAACCAATTTATAACTGAATAATAATTTAAGGTGTTTAACTCAATCATAGTTCAACTTATTTACCTCTTCTATAAATACAACAAAAAGTTGAGTTTATCACAAAATACATTGCTAAATTAAAATTTGGGGATTTCCTTTCCAACATTGAAAAGTTTTAGTAAATTAGAAAACTAATCTAAACCACTTGAAGGTGTTCTATGTCTGTAAACACTAAAGAAAGCCTTATGCAAACTATCACAAGAAAAAAGTATTCAAATTTTAAGCAAAATAATACTCAATTTTTATCTTTTTACCAACTAACATTGATTTTAATTTTCTGTTTATAATGTTTATACTTCCAGCAAAACCCACAGCATATCGTTTTTGGACTACTGTATTTTCTTTTCATCCAGATGAGTTGCATTTAGCTCTAACTATCTCTAATGTGCTGCCAAGATATTTTAATATTTGTTAGATTATGTAATATTTAGAAAATGTTTTTCTCCCGAAGACTAAATTTCCCCATTAAGAATATGAACTTCAAAAATATATTTAACTTGTTACTTTTTCTTTTTCTCTATACGTAGTTTTTCCCATTTTTCACCCACAAGAAATGTTTATTAAACTTCTAGTATTATTACCTTTGTACATGCAACAGATATTGGTTGTTACTCATCACTTACAGCCTAGGCACTGACATTACAGTGATAAATGAAAGATACCACCCCCATGTTTGGCTTACAAAATTTGGGGAGCTACATAGAAAACATGAATATACACTTGATCATGTAATTTTAACTGTGATTACTTCAGAGAACACATGCAGAAATTTCTGATGCGGCCGGGCGCGGTAGCTCACGCCTGTAAGCCTAGCACTTTGGGAGGCCGAGGTAGGTGGATCACCTGAGTTCAGGAGTTCGAGACCAGCCTGATCAATATGGTGAAACCCTGTCTCTACTAAAAATACAAAAATCAGGGCCAGTCGCAGTGGCTCACGCCTGTAATCCCAGCACTTTGGGAGGCCGAGGCGGGAGGATGACGAGGTCAGGAGATCGACACCATCCCGGCAAACATTGTGAAACCCCGTCTCTACTAAAAATACAAAAAATTAGCCAGGCGAGGTGGCGGGCACCTGTAGTCCCAGCTACTCGGGAGGCTGAAGCAGGAGAATGGCGTAAACCCGGGAGGCGGAGCTCGCAGTGAGCCGAGATTGCGCCACTGCACTCCAGCTTGGGCTTTACAGAGCAAAATCACATCTCAAAACTCCGTTTCTCAAAAACAAAACAAAACAGAAACAAAAATTAGCCAGGCATGGTGGTGTGCACCTGTAATCCCAGCTACTCAGGAGGCTGAGACAGGAGAAACGTTTGAACTTGGGAGGTGGAGGTTGCAGTGAGCCGAGATTGCGCCACTGCACTCCGAGCGACAGAGTGAGACTCTGTCTGGAAAAAAAAAAAAAAAAAAAAAAAAAAGAACAAAGCTCCCTTCCCTTGTGTTACGTTTCAGGTACCCAAAACATAGTCCATCAATATTTTAAGACAAATGATTTTAAAAGGCAAAGTGCTGTTTGATTCCAAAGAATATAGAACTGAATCTTTTCTATTCAGAAAGAAAAGAAAACATCATCCCCCTATAGAAACAAGACAAATATACAAAATTAAAGAACAGTCTGGGAGATAAATTATATCAAAACAATAGCAAAATGTGAACAAAAGACATTTCCCAAGAATCGGTTCCACATGAATTAGTCTGAAAGTAATTTATCTGGCATTTATAAGATGAAGAGCTCTATTCAAGTTCAAGGGCTGAGGAACTGCTTGTTCCGAAAATTGACATATCTGAGTTGTAATTCGATGGCAGAGAAGAATTTGTATGGGTGGAAAGGACATTTCTGGGCGTATTTCAGGCTGGTGAAATGCAAGAAGGGGAAATCAAAGATAAATTGACAAAATAAACTTAAACAATATTACTGCGAGGTAGCAAAGGGATGGTTTTTCAGTTTGTTGCTCCTGCTGAAAGTGGCATTTCCTAAGAAGTAAGAATTACCTGTAGAATACAATAAAAATAAGCAGTTTTACATAGCAGTCAATATGTTTCTTACAAAAGCATGGGAAGCAAATTTCTTCCATCAGAGAAGCTCTGAAATAAGCAGCAAATGTGAAGATAATTCAGTAAAGAAGAGTCAGACCTCTTCCATTTGTATATATGAGGTAATAGAAATAACAGAATATATAGCTAAACTTACAAAAACAACATTTGTAAAGGCCCTGTACTATAAAGTCTCAGTGTAGATAAAACGAAAGCTGAAACATTGACAACAATGGACTCTGATGCAAGACTAGCAGAGAAGACTAGTGGAGAGATACAAAACAGAGTAGACAAATAATCGGCAGCAAGGAATGTAGCAGAAATTTTCCAAACTACACTTAATTTATAAAACACCTGAAGACTGTTTTTAAATGTGGATCACATAGGAATTACACTGTTATTATATCTGATTATGTGAGCTGTTAGTGTCAAACTGTTTAATTGTATATGCTGTATTTCAAATTTGTCGTAATCCTCAACGAAAAATAGCGGTTTTATAAAGTCTCAAATTTTAAAAACACTGACTTTTTAAAGGAGCTATATACTGAAGCAGGTAGATTAAGTAACCGATGCTAAAATGTTTCTAGTTAAACAATGCACACAGTAGCGTTTTGAAGAAGAAAATTATGCATAACAGAAAGCAGATATATTTTGGGGTAGAAACACACATGTTTATCCTAGGTGTTCCATTTTGGAAACTTCTTTGTTTTTGAGCCTCAATACCTTCAAAGAAGAAATATTTAAAATTGGTAATGCATACTTAAAAGTCTGAGGATCATATATAATATTTTTATCTTGAAAATAGAATATGCTGATATTGAAGTACGATATTGAGTATATAGAAAATTCAAAAATGTAATAATAGCAAATGGTATTAAGAAGCAACAGAACTCACAGGTTTCTGACTTTTGAACTGACTTACATGAAAGTTAATACTGCTCAAAACAGTATAAAAGAGAATGTGAATTTTATTATTTTAAGCCACTGCTTCTTAAGGACAAATTTGTCTTTTGATACAGTCTCTCAAACAAATGTAGAAATATGATAAATATATAAATAAACAAAACAAACAAATAAATAAAAGCAACAACAAGTTTAGGCTCATTTCTAAGCCTAAAGACAAACTTAAAAATTATTTTCATACAATTTTTGCTAAGCCTTCTAACCTAGTCCTGCTCTTTCATGTGACCTAGGTTATGAGCTCAGCAAGTGTCCAAATTTATAACTTTTCTCTATTTTTGGAGTATAGTTTTGCTAATGAAACTCAGGGGGGGAAAAGCTTATATTTAAGATATTTATTTGAGATATTTAGATTTTCAAAAATTTTTACAAGACAATTATCATTAAAGGTTATTTTTAAAATATAGCATCTACCTATTGTCAAAGTAGTCTCTCCAGGATTACCTATTGAACTATAAACCGAAAGAAGAAAAAACTTTCAGTCTCCAACACTTAATTTTTATTCCTACAATTTTGCTGTTCCAAAATTTTGCTTGTGTTTATATACTTCTATATTTAAGTCATGTATTATTCACATAGGCCTTAAGGGAAAACTGCTCTATTATCATAAAGGCAAAGTCCATAAAAACTAATTAGAAAATAATTACCAAGAAGACAAAGACATAAGAAATGTTTCAAGTTTTGAAAAATATCCCTTCCATATTTGTCTTCCATTTAGTTTTAGTAAGCTCAGGCTATTATAATAACATACTAGAAGTTGGGTGGCTTAAACAACATACTTTTTTTTCTCATATTTCTGGACATTGGAAGTTAAGAGTGTCAGCAGTGTCAAAGTTCTTGATGAGGACCCAGTTCTGGTTTAAAAACTTCTTGCGTCCTCAAATGGCAGGAAGAGTCAGCTTACTCTATGGGTTCCTTTCATAAGGGCATTAATTCCACTCATGAAGACTCCATTCTCATGACCGGATCACTTCCTAAGAACCTCACCTCCAAATACTATCATACTGGGATTAGGGTTTAAACATATGAATTTGGGAAGACGGGGGTACATTCAGTCCAGTGCAATTTGGTTATGAGTATGTCCTGGGAAATTCAATATTTAATGTTGATTTACTACAAGATTAAAATTTTGGAGTCATTTCCTCCTTTATATGAAGTGCACTCTAATTTTATTAACTTAGGAATTTGTCTTCCGTAATATTCCATTGAAGAAACAGGTAAGCCCATCATAAAAAAAAAAAATCTTCCATCGTACTTTGTAAAGGCACATCCATTTTGATAATAAATTGAACAAGTGTTTTAATTTTAGAATGCTAAATTTATCTCTATTGCCAAAGACAAGTTATAGTTTAAACATAAGATGATAATATTACCAAAAAAGATTTGATAAACATTTGGACCAAGAGCATACACATAAAATTAAAAATATCATTTCTTAATTTATGTAACATCCGAAGTAATTATATTTGTTTTGGCACATCAGCAAATTCAGAACTATGGTAGTGCCAAATGTCTGAACATTTTATAAAAAATATATTCTATATAATTAATAATATTAATAATACTATTAGTGATACCATATTATTATATATCTTATATAGATACTAAATATAAAATGTCTAAACATTTTATAAAGAATATCCTATACTCAGCCTTAAGCCAAAAAATGAAAAATAATTTTGGCAGGTTTCAGAGCTTTTTTGTGTCTACTTTTTGTTTGTTTCTGTGTTTTATAAATAACCAATTTTTACATTTATTTCTGGTTATCTTAGTTATCTTATTTATTCTGACTTACTATTGAGACTATATATCCCTATTTGGTGTAATAATATTTTAATTATTTTAGTTGCAACTGGTAAAAACCTTTTTTTTTCCAAATATATTTTTGATTACTATTTTTTACATGGTATGTATGAGTTTAATATGCATGAGTTTAAGCTTCAAAAGCTACAACAGGGATTTAGCTTAAAATTTCTAACTATGGCTGGGCATGGTGGTTCATGCCTGTAGTCCTAGCACTTTGGGAGGTCAAGGCGGGCGGATCACGAGCTCAGGAGATTGAGACCATCTTGACCAACATGGTGAAACCCCGTTCCTACTAAAATACAAAAAATACTAGCCAGGAGTGGTGGCCCATGCCTGTAATCCCAACTACTTGGGAAGCTGAGGCGGGGAAATCCCTTGAACCCGGGAGGCGGAGATTGCCGTGGGCTGAGATGTTGCCGTGGGCTGAGATGGTGTCACTGCACTCCAGTCTGGCGACGGAGCAAGACTCCGTCTCAAAAAAATAAAGAGAAAGATATTCTAACCATGACATAATATGTAGACATATTGTTTCTATCATTATCAGAATTTCCTCCCAGGAATAATGACTCTTTCCCATTATTAAATTCATATATTATAATCCCTGGTAAATTTTGGTATTATCAGTTACCTCTATCAAATACATTTTTCTTTGGCTGTTTCAGAAGTATTTTACTTTTGTTATTTAGTGATAAAAATATTTTTAAAAGAGTTCTCTTTATGTCATAAAGCTCTGTATTTTGGCTCATTTTTGTCAAATCATGCTATTGGAAATGCATTACTTCTATGGGCATTCGAATGGGTTTCCACATCATGTATATTTTATGATCATTATGTATTTTATGACCATTCTCTTTCATTTCATGTTTTAACATAATCACCTTAGCATTTCATATTTTAATTGAATTAACATTGATATATTTTAATGTTTATTTTTTCAATTCCCAAGGATTTTAAAAAATGTATGTTGCATTTTATCAAATGCTTTTAACCCCATTTTTAAATTGTTTAATTTTTGTATTTTATGATAGACCAAATTTATGTAATCCTTAAATATAATTATTACTCGTATTTCTATGAAAAAAGTTATATGAAAAATTTATCGGCTTTGTAAAGCTTCTGCCCATACACTACTAAACTATTTTAAATATCTTATTATTTTTTATCTATATGGATAATAAAAACTAGCATTTTTTAAAGTGACTACTATATAGCAAGTACTTTCTCAAAAATAAGACAAGGAGTTACACAAATAATTATTAACAGGGCAAGCACTGGTTTGCATTATGAATTAGAGTTGGACAGGTGTGGTGGCTCACATCTGTAATTCCAGCACCTTTCCAGCATGCCTGTAATTCCTAGGCAGGTGGATTGGGGCAACATGGTGAAACCCCATCTTTAAAAAAAGAAAAAATTTACCAGGGCATGGTGGCATGTGCCTGTAGTCGCCGCCACCCTGGGAGGCTGAGGTGAAAGGATCACTTGAGCCCAGGAGGTCAAGGCTGTAGTGGGCTGTGATTGCACCATCGCACTCCAGCCTAGACAACAGAGCAAGACTCTGTCTCGAAAAAAAAAAAAAAAAGAAAGAAAGAAAAAGAAGGAATGAAAGAAAATAGGAAAAGCAATTTAGAGTCTAGAAGAATGGTGTTAACCAGACTTCAGATGATTGAGGAAGAAACATATGTGGCAATTGTTCCATATTCTAAACTGAGCCACTAAGTTTTCTTTAGAGCATTAGGAAAGAAAAGGTAATTTTTTTTGGTATTTATTTTTAAGGTAAAGAATAGAGAAGAAAATATATTTGGAAGGAAACGTGAGAGGTTTCCTATCATTTTTCTTCCCCTTTTTTAGTGGAAGGAGTAGATAAAAATACCTCGTCACACTGACATATCCTCTTTGAATTTGGGTACAGTGGACACTGTCTATTTCACACAAGATTAGCCTGAGGTTTTGCTATCTACCTGAAATGGCAAAACAGGAGAGAGAAAATACTTTATTGGGAGCTAGCTACATGTACATAAATTTGGATTGTACCAGATATGTGCTATGCAAAAAGGGAGCCAAGCTGATACCATTTAAAATGCTCCTTAGAAATACTATCTGAAGGAATTACATAATGCCAGCAACAGGGTAGACATCTGGAAGTCCAGGCACTCAGTCCGGCAAACTAAATTTAGACATTCTTTGAGCTGGCATGTCTTAAAGTTAAGAAACTTAAAATGTACCTTACTATAGAGTAATATTTGGCCAGATCCCAAGCTCCAAGAGATAGAAATCAAATCATTATGCAACCAAGCAAGTGAAAATGTTTTTGCCCTTTAAACATATTTTCTAATCTCCTCCTGGCTGTTTCCCTGGGAGGTCATACGCCATGATTAATAAGCAACGGAGAAAAGCAGGAGAGCAATGTGGGGGATGAAAAAGTCTACCAAATGTCCGTTTCCAGATTGGATCTCCAGCCTCATATAAAGCCAAGTCAGTGAAATGAGGAATCTTTAAATAAAACTTGGAGTTTCACTATTATACAGGATAATTTAATTTTTGATTACATAGATCTTTCGTGAGACTGAAAGTAACTGGAAAAATGGTTATGTTGTCATTTTGTTGATTAACTACTGAAGTCACAGGAAATTCCTTTAATATCATAAAACAGAAGGGAATAATTAGCCCCTCAGAATGGGTTTAATCAAGAAGAGAAGAAAAAATGTTTCCTGGTTTATTTTGCATCATATGGAGTCCCACTCTAACTCTTGACTTAGAATACAGTGAAAAATATGACATAGTATTTCTAATACACAAAGGTCGATATATTGCAAAATTATAATATGCTTCAGCAATAAAAAGAGGTGTCTGGGACTCAGATAGCTTATAATTTGAGTAAAAAGTGTGTCTTCAATTTATAATGCCATCCATCTTCTCTTGACTGCTTAACATGATTACTGAACTTACTGTGGATTTCACAAAAGCCTAGAAACTTTTAAAAGGTTCACATGCATTAACTAGTCTAATCTTCACAAGGATGCTTTTAGATATAAGGAAACTGAGATAAGGGAAATTAAATGGCTTTACAAAGATTACGTAAGTGGCAAATGTTAGAGCCACCATTTGAGCAATGTAAGGGTGGACCCATGCCGTTTCTTAAACTCTGTGCTTTACTGTTTCATTTTGTGATATCAGATAGCCACAAATTGGTTTAAAAAATGATTCTTAACCAAGTTGGAATGTCTCTTTATGAAAATTTATTCTTTCTACTTCTTTTCACAATATATTCTTGCAATTTGAATTCAAATAAACCATGGAGTCCCTCTCCAACAAAATAGCCTTTTCAGCACCATTGCCTGATATATTTCAACTAGATCAAGGGTGTCTAATCTTTTGGCTTCCCTGGGCCACGTTGGAATAAGAATTTTCTTGGGCCACATATACAATACACTAACACTTTTGATAGTTGATAAGCTTTCAAAAATAACAAAAATCTCATAGAGTTTTAAGAAAGTTTATGAATTTGTGTTGGGCCTCATTCAAAGCCATTATAGGCTGCATGCAGACTGTGGGTGGTGGGTTGGACAAGCTTGAACTAGACCTTCTTTAGACATATACTATATTTTTAAAACTCTCAGTGTCCTCAGATGTTTGTTTGTGTTTTGCTTGTTTTATCTGATAGGCTAAAATATTTTAAAAATTATCTAACAAAATTGTTATTTTTGGTCCAATTTCCTTGTAGTTTGAAAAAATATGTGATTATTGAGATGATAAGGTATTAACTGCTTAAAACTTCAAAACCCTATTGTGACTTTTTTTTTTAAACTTATGTATAAATTACCCTCTTATTCTACTAAATGCATTTTTACTTTAAGTATTGTTTAGTGGATATTATTAACCCCTTTGATTTATGTTTGTTTTTACCTGACACACTTTTAGTATCTTTAAAAAGAAATTACTTATTAAATGTTCCTTACACATCTGTGACAGGTTAATGTCCCACTAAAAATGTGTATATCTTAATCCCTGTGAATATTTTAACTTCTTTTTTTTTTTTTCAGACTGAGTCTTGTTCTGCTGCCCAGGCTGGAGTGCAGTGACATGATCTCATCTCACCACAACCTCTGCTTCCCAGGTTCAATCTATTCTCCTGGCTCAGCCTTCTGAATAGATGGGATTACAGGTGTGTGCCACCATGCCCTGTTAATTTTTGTATTTTTAGTCAAGACGGGGTTTCACACTGTTGGCCAGGCTGGTCCCGAGTTCCTGGCCTAGTGATCTGCCCACCTCGCCTCCCAAAGTGCTGGGATTACAGGCGTGAGCCACCGCGCCCGGCTGTTTTAACATCTTATGTAAAATAGGGAATTAAATTTCTCCATGAAATTACATTTGTTAATCAGTTAATCTTTAGGAAGATTACAGGGGATTATCAGGGAGGTCCCAATGTAATCCTGTGTTCCCTTAAGTGTAGAAGACAAAGGCAGAAAATGTCAACAGAGAGATTTAACAGAAGCACAACAGAGGAGAGATTAAAAGCGTGAGAGGGACTCATCTCATCCTTACTGGTTCGGAAGATAAAATACTGGAGATGGGAGCCAAAGAACGCAGGGAGGCTCCAAAGGCTGGGAATGATCTCAGATTACACCTTATAGGAAACTGACTTCTACAACCAGAAGAGTGTGAAATGAAACTAATGTTGGCCTGAGGCTGCCTCATTACTTTGAGTTTCTACTGAGGAACTGCAACCTCAGTTTGTAAACAAACCGCAACCTAACTTGAGTACCTCTTGTAGCAAGAATCTCAGCCAATCACAGGAGCCAAGCTTCAGCCAATCACAAACTGCCAACTGCTCACACCCTGCCCACTAAGGGAAATGTCAGGTTGTAACCAATAAGTTATAATTTTAGGTGACTTTTTAATCTTCTCTTTATACTCACTGTCCACCCACATCGCTGAGTAGAGCTCTCTGTACCACTCCTAGTTCTGAGTGCTGACCAATTTATGAATCATTCTTGGCTAAAATAAACTCTGTGAATTTAATTTATTTACAGTTTTTATTTTAACAACAGGGAACTCAGCTTACATCCTATAACTCAATTCTGTAATTAGAGGGAATTGAATTCTTTCAACCACTTGAATGAGCAACGAAATACATTTTCTCCAGTAGCTCCCAGGGAGGAATACAGCCTTGCTCTTGGTTTTAGCACTGTGAGACCCATGTGAAATTTCTGACCTATAAGAACTATAAAATAATAAACTTGCTATTTTTAAGTAATTTGATACAATAGGAACAAAAACTAATATAGCATCAGCACACATGAAATGCAATAGAATTTTTAAATGGTACCCTTTTTGCTTCACTCTTGAATGCAGTATGAATATGATCGATATCAGATACCAAAGTGAGTATAACAATTATACTCATGTAGAATTTACAACTAACATTAATAAAAACTAATTTCATAATTCTTAGAATTCTCAGATAGATCAAGAGCATAAAAAGTAAGGCAGAGGGCAGAGAATAAAATTCAGAAAAGTTCAGGACTATTTCTTAGGAGAAACCTCTGCCATAATCCTAATTCCTCTTTCATGGCGGGAAAGTAGTGCTTACAGTGGCATCCTTCAAACAATTGCAGAGAATACTTCATATATGATGCTTGTATTTGTAGAGAGCATGGGCTAGGTTTGCACGCAAAGCTGGAAAAACATTGGACAGAAAATAATTGGCCAGGTGCTTCGGCAGTAGAAAAGAGAAGGAGAGATTAAAAGCACACAGTCTCTTCAAACTTGATCTAAGATAAGTAAATCCCCAAAACATGTGTGGAACTTGTAGTAAAAATATTTACTTAGGGTCATTTAAAAAGGATCTTGTATCAAACAGGCTGTGCTGGTGGTAAGGTGATTTCCAGAATGAAAGTTCTCATGGGGTAGACACTGCCGAGGCAGATCTTAGGGAATGTTATAAAGGAAAATATGATTTGCCTATGTTATGGTATAGTGTTGACAAGTCTCCATGATATCAGTATTACCAAAAGTGAAAAAAAAAAAAATTAAAAGACAAAAACAAAACACTACACACACACACACACACACACACACACACACACACACACACACACACAGTTTCCCACTAAAGGAAACAGGAGTTTAAACTGTCTTTGAGACCTAGAAACAATAAAGAGACTCACCCATTTAATAAGTGTGCAGTCCCCTAAAGCCTCTTTCTTTTCACTCTGTAGGGAAGAATTGTTTCAAGTAGGAAATTGAGATTGAGAGAAACTAGGAGAGAAAGCCAAACAAACCAAAAGCCTTTTCCAGATAAAAGGTGGTCACCACTAATCAGCTTAGCAAAAGGAATAGACTTATCTGGAAGTAAAGATTGAAGCATGCAGCATGGAAGTTTTAATTTGTATACTGAGACTGTGCTACAACATAAAGATCCTTCAGCGATGTATATTGTCTAAGATGAATGGAAAATTAATGGAACTTGCCCTGGAAAAACTACTATGGGGTAGGGGAGGAGAAAGAGGGGAAATTTACTAAAATTAAATTTAAAGTATGACAAGAAAAGAATAATTTGCATTATGATTAAATCAAAAGATATGCTTCTTCATGCTAGATGCAATTAAGTAAAACATATTTTAATAAGTAAGAAAAAATGAAAACCTAAAAAAATGAAATTCCTTGTGGAGTATTGTTACCCAAGTGCCTATCCCTCTCATTCCACAGGGCTAACTATTACCATGGGTTTGCTTTTACTTTTTTTCTCCATTTTTAATATTATGCATATGTGTAATATGGATTGGCTGTGTCCCTACCCTCTTGAATTGCAGTTCCCATAATCCCCACATGTCATGGAAAGGACGCAGTGGGAGGTAATTTAATCATGAGGGTGCCTACCCCTATGCTGCTGTTCTTGTGATAGTGAATGAGTTTTCACAAGAGCTGATGGTTTTATAAGCAGCTTTTTCCCCATTGCTAGGAATTTCTCCTGCTGTCATGGGAAGAAGGACATGTTTGCTTCCACTTCTGCCCTGACTGTAAGCTTCCTGAAGCATCCCCAGCTATGTGGAACTGTAGCAGTTCAGTCAGGGTGGTGGGAAAAAGTTGTAAGAAAAAGTTATAGGGAAAGAAGCAAACCTTCTTGGAAGGCTGGAAGGTTTTGCAAAACCTTCAGAACGAGATTATGGTTGAAGGCAGCCAAATTTTCTTATCTGGAGCCTGAGAGCAAAGGGCAGATAAGAAGGTAATGTAAAGGAACTTATCTAGATAAATTTGTTTACTCCTGTCTCCAGAAACCAACCTTTGATCATTCGTGTGCAGGACTGCCCTCTATTCAGGGGTTTGACAATGTTAATTACCTACAAATTGTGTTTGCTCCAAGCCTTTGTCGTTAAATCTGTACTAAAATAAATATGAGTGTCTCCGGCATATGGGAGCTGCACTGTCTCAGTGGCTGCTGTACTGTCTCATTGGAGGTGCTGTGCCACGCGGTCCCCTAGCTGCACTGTTAGGCAAAATACCTGTGTCAGCATACTTCTTTCATCTGTCACTCAGCCAGGGTCTGTGGGACAGACTCAGCATGGAACTCTGAGTTCACTAAACCTCTTTCCTTTTATAAATTACTCAGTTTTGGGTGTGTTCCTATAGCAGTGTGAGAATGAACTAATACAGTAAATTGATACCACAGAGAGTGGGGTACTGCTATAAAGAAACCCAAAATTGTGGAAGCATTTTTGAAACTGGGTAACAGGGAGAGGTTGAAACAGTTTAGAAGGCTCAGAAGAAGACAGGAAGATATGGGAAAGTTTGGAACTTCCTAGAGACTTGTTGAAAGGCTTTCACCAAAATGTTGATAGTTACATGGACAATGAAGTTAAAGCTGAGGTAGTCTCAGATGGAGACGAGGAACTTGTTAGGAACTGGAGGAAAGGTCACTCTTGCTATGCTTTAGCAAAGAGACTGGTGACATTTTGTCCCTGCCCTAGAGATCTGTGGAACTTTGAACTTGAGAGAGATAATTCATGGTATGTGGCAGAAGAAATTTCTAAGCAGCAAAGTGTTCAAGAGGTAACTTGGGTACTCTTAAAAGCATTTGGTTTTATGCATTCACAAAGATATGGCTTGGAATTGTAATTTATGTTTAAAAGGAAAACAGACCAGAAACTTTGAAGTCTGGAAAATTTGCAGCCTGATGATGAGATAGAAAAAAAAAAAAAACCCAGTAGACATTTCTGAGCAGACATTCAAGCTGGCTGCAGAAATTTGCATAAGTAATGAGGAGCCAAATGTTAATCACCAAGACAATAACAAAATGTCCCCATGGCATGTCAGAGATCTTCATGGCAATGTTTCCTATCACAGGTCAAGAGGATTGTGAGGGAAAAATGCTTTTGTGGGCTGGGCCCAGGGTCTTGGTGCTTTGTGCAGTCATGGGACTTGGTGCCCTGCTTTCCAGTTGTGGCTAAAAGGGACTAATATACAGCTCAGGCTGTTTCTTCAGAGGGTGCAAGCCCCAAGCCTTGGTAGCCTACACATGGTTTGGAGCCTGTGGGTGCACAGAAGCCTAGATTTCAGGTGTATGAAAATGCCTGAATGCCCAGGCAGAAGTTTGCTGCAGGAGCAGAGCCCTCATAGAGAACCTCTGCTAGGGCAGTGTGGAAGGGAAATATGAGATTGCAGCTCCCACACAGAGTCCCTACTGGGGCACTGTCTAGTGGAGCTATGAGAAGAGAGCCACTGACCTCCAGACCCCAGAATAGTAGATCTACTGACAGCTTACACCGTGCACCTGGAAAAGCTGCAGACAATGCCAGCCCATGAAAGCAACTGAGAGGAGCCTGTACCCTGCAAAGCCACAGGGGCACAGCTGTCCAAGGCTGTGGGAGCTTACTTCTTACCTAAGTGTGACCTGGGTGTAAGACATGAAGACTGCTCTACAGGAGTTTGGGTTTGTATGGGTCTTATAGCCCCTTTGTTTTGGCCAATTTCTCCCATTTGGAATGGGTGTGTTTACCCAATGCTTGTACTCCCATTGTATCTATAAAGTAACTAAGTTGCTTTTGATTTTACAGTCTCATGGGCAGAAGAGATTTATCTTGTCTGTGAGGAGATTTTGGACTTGAACTTTTGGGTTAATGCTGGAATGAGCTAACACTTTGGGGGACTGTTGGAAAGGCATGATTGGGTTTTGAAATGTGAGTGCATGAGATTTGGCAGGGGCCAGGGGATGAACAATATGGTTTGGCTGTGTCCCTACCCAAATTCCATTTTTAGTTGTAGTTCCCATAATGCCTATATGTTTTGGGAGGGATCTTGTGGGAGGTAATTACATCATGGGGCATTTACTTCCATGGTGACTTTCTTATGATAGTGAGTGAGTTCTCACAAGATCTGATGGTTTTATAGGGGCTTTTTCCCCTTTGCTTGGTACTTTTATCTCCTACCATTATGTGAAGAATGATGTGTTTGCTTCCCCATGCACCATCATTGTAAGTTTCCTGAGGCTTCCCCAGCCATGAGGAACTCTTAGTCAATTAAACCTCTTTCCTTTCTAAATTACCCAGTCTTGGGTATGTCCTTATAACAGCATGAGAATGGAATATTCTATATATAATGTGTATTCTACTAAAAAGTCATTCTTATATTTTGCATATTCTTAAGATTTATGTAAGTTAACAAAACATAACTCATTTTATTATGATTTCTATATTTGTCTCTTCTTGACTACAAATTTATTTTTGACAATCATCAATCTTGGTCCCTGAACCTGTAATTCATTTACTTTATTTTATTTTATTTTATTTATTTATTTATTTTTAGATGGTGTTTCGCTCTGTTGCCAGGCTGGAGTGCAGTGGCACGACCTTGGCTCACTGCAGCCTCTACCTCCCAGGTTCAAACAATTCTTCTGCCTCAGCCTCCTGAGTAGCTGGGACTGTGGGCACCTGCCACCATGCTCAGCTAATTTTTTTTTGTATTTTATTAGAGATGGGGTTTCACCATGTTGGCCAGGATGATCTCAATCTCCTGACCTCATGATGCACCCGCTTTGGCCTCCCAAAGGGCTGGGATTACAGGCATGAGCCACTGCGCCCAGCCCATCTACCTTTACTTTCAAAAATATATATATATAGTATTTTCTTGCTTAATTGCACCATACTAAATATAGTCATTCTTTTTTTATAGAAGTTTGGATGACACCTTTTTTCTTTCTAATGTTACAAACAAGGCAGTCATGAATATTTATATACACATCTCTTGTTGAAAATGTTAAGTTTTATTTAGAATGCCTGACATATGCTCATTCATTTAATTATTCTATAAAAAATGTAATTAGACCAATTTTACACTACTATATATATATTTTAAATGTATCTGTTTCAGAACACATGATTTTTTGTTCTCATAGTGGTCTTTTCTTCTCTGTGTCATTTATTTCTAAAAATAAATTTCTTTTGTGTACTTTTTATTGTTTAGACTATATTGTTCTGCTTTTATTTACTCAGAAATTATCATTATACATAAAGTTTTTAATTTTATCATTGTTACATGTGTATAACATACATTTAAGATTAACTGTTCTTGTCAAACAAGAGGAGTATCTTTTTTATTTTCTCCTCAATAGTATAAGGATATCTTTAGGTTTTTGCAATTTCCAAATATCTTTCAATACAATTTGAAGTATTAGATAAATATCATGTTTACTAAATGTTAGACACTCTATATCTTCTTTCCTAAGACAAGTGATTTAAAGTGTACTTTGTCATTATGTTTTCACTTTATCATTTGTTTGGATGTATTTATCTGTTGGTTGCAACTTACTTAACACTGTATGTGAGTGCAACAGGAAGAAGAAATGAAAGTGATCAAGAGCAGTACAATACCCGACTTTCTGCTTATTTGAAAATGCCTTGTGTTTGATTTTCTACATGGGTGACTCTTACCCTGAGCATAACATTCTTACTGTAGAATTCTTTAAGTATTAAAAAGATGCTATCACATTGCTGTCTGACATTTAATGTGAGTGAGTCTAGCCTGATTTTATTTCTTGGCAAATAAAGGAAATACAGGTCAATGCTAATAAAATACTGTAGTTAATTTAAATTTTTTTTCTGATATTTATTTAGATGTTATACATTATTTGTTAAACTAGATTAACTGGCTTTTCTTTCTTCCAAAAAATACATTAATATAATGCTCAAATATCATTACTTACTTTTTTCCTTTTTTATTGTTTGGTCTGAATACATATGCAAAGTTCAGTAAAATAGCATTTTACTGCCAAAGAAAAATAAAAAGCACCAGATACAAACAACATTATTTTCCTCTTCATATATATAACCAAACTTCTATTAAGAAAAATTTTATTCAATTATATTTAGGTTATTTCTTCTAGTCTGAGAATTAAGTTTTTATGGCATGTATTCTTCAAATCAATAAAAATTATAATATACAGATTGTTTGATTTTTTACATATGTATTATTATATATATATTATTTTCTTTTATTATGTTTTCTGTTCTTCTTAAACTATCTTGTGAAGATTTGCCTTTTTTAAAGACTATTTTACTCTTCTAAAATTTCACATTTATAGCTGGGCATGGTGGCTCACACCTGTAATCCCAGCACTTTGGGAGGCCGAGGCAGGTGGATCACAAGGTCAGGAGATCAAGACCATCCTGACTCACATGGTGAAACCCCTTGTCTACTAAAAATACAAAAAATTAGCCGAGTGCAGTGCCTACTAAAAATACAAAAAAGTAGTCCCAGCTACTTGGGAGGCTGAGGCAGGAGAATAGCATGAACCCAGGAGGTGGAACTTTCAGTGAGCCAAGATTATACCACTGCACTCCAGCCTGGGCAAAAGAGCCAGACTCCATCTCAAAAAAAAAAAAAAAAATCACATTTATTTTCAACTTCACTCAATGACTATTTTGACCTATTTAATTTTCAATTATACTTCTATTGTTCCTTTGATTGGACAATATATTATTGTTTTTGCATTTATTATCATGCCTCTGTAAAATAAATATCAAAATACTTATTAATCAGCTGTTTGTTTGTAATTTACCTTCTTGTATTTTTAAAATAATTCTTGTAGATGTACTGATCCTATTACAATAAGACATTTTGTCACCTCCCTATGAGTATACCAAGAAATTTTTTTTCTAATATTTTTATATAATTTTATAGTAAATTGTGTGATTATAGCATGATCTCATTTTCATTCTTGTGACAGTCATCCCTTTCTGGAGACTTAGTTCATCTCCCTTTGTCTGTTTTATCTATTTTTTCTGTTTATTCATTGATACTGTTATTTGTTATAATCAAAGGCAATATTGACCAAGAGATAAAATCTTTGAATTGTTCTTGATAATGCTCACATTAATTTTATTCTAGTAACTTCATTTGTCAGAAGGGGAGCAAGGGGAGGAGTTTGCTGTGAAAACTTGTGTTAACCTTCATTATTCAACCTCACAGTTTAAATATCTATACACTAATTTAGCGAATATTTTCAGAGGATTTGTCTTCTGATGACTTAGACACATGGAATATTAAATGCTGGACCACTTTGTAAAATGAACTTCTTATGTTACAGTGCTCAGTTAGTATCAAATGTATCTTGTTTCCAGTAATATTGATGCTAGGAAAGGTAATTTTTTGCATAGTTATTAAAAAAAAAAGATGTTTTTGTGGATTGGTGACTATAGGAGTAGATCACTAACAACTTTTCAACTGCCCTCTAGCTAATTTAGAAGCTCCTTGAATTAAAAATTAGATAAATGCCTACTTATTTGTTGAGTAAAGATAACATGATTCATGGCTTATTCTGTTCAGACTGCTATAGCAAAATATTATAAAACAGGTGGATTACAAATAACAGAAATTTATTTCTCATAGCTGTGAAGGCTGGCAAGTCTATGATCAAGGTGCTGGCTGATTCAATGTTTGAGAGTATGATGAGCTTTCTGGCTCATTGACAGCCATCATCTCGCTGTTTCACCACTGGTAGTATCAACAAAAACAGGCAAACTCTGTAAAATATTTGAAGAGGTTTATTCTGAGCCAAACATGAGTGACTAATGGCTCACGAAACAGCCCTAGAAAATCCTGAGAACATGTGCCCAGGGTGGTAGGGTTACGGCATGGTTTTATACATTTTAGGGAGATATAAGACATCAAACAATACATTTAAGATGTACATTGGTTCTGTCAAGAAAGGTGGGATAACTGTAAGCAGGAGCTTCCAAGTCATAGGTAGATTCAAAGATTTTCTGATTGGCAATTGGCAATTGATTGAAAGAGATTTTATCTGAAGATCAAGAATCAAATAGAAGGGAGTGTCTGGGATTAAGACAAAGGCTCATGGAGACCAAGGTTCTTATTACGTAGATGAAGCTTCTAGGTAGCAGGCTTCAGAGAGAATAGATTGTAAATGTAAATGTTTCTTATCAGACTTAAAATGGTGCCAGACTCTTAGGTAATTCTCTCCTGGGTTTGAACAAAGACCTGAAAAGGGCAGGTCATTTTCTACATAATGTAGATTTTCCCAAGATACAGCTTTGCAGGGCCATTTCAAAGTATGTCAAAAATATGCATATATTGGGTTAAAATACTTAAGTTTCTTTCAAGGCCTGCTATTTGTCATGTTGGTATCTTATTGATACAAATAATCTACTTTGTTAGTCTTAAGGTCTCTGTTTTCGTGTTAATACTAGTCAACTGTGCCTGAAATCTAAAGAGAGGGAAGTATAATGAGGTGTGTCCAAATACTCATTCCCATTATTATCTGAACTAGTGTTTCAGGTTTACTTTAGAATGTCCTTCAAGAAAAAGTGTCCATTCAGGTGACTGAGGAACTTAGAATTTGTTTTTGGTTTACAGTGGAAGGGTGAGGAAGCTCTCTGAATCCTCTTTTATAAGGGCTCTGCAATTATAATGTAATCCCCTCCCAAAGGTCCCATCTTCTAATATCATACCTTGAGGGTTACAACTTCAACATATGAATTTGGGGTTGGGTTTGTGGTTAAGGGGCACAAATCTTCAGACTATAGCAGCTCAGGACAAAACAAAGGAGATATAAAAGTTTTCCAGGACTGTAACACAACAGTGCTACAGAGGACAAGTCATACACTGGTTAACAGTTTTGCTAATTGTTTCATTTTCATGTCCATTATGTGTCTTGCAGCCAGATTTCATTAATAGTTTGCAGTTTTGTGTTTTTTTTTTTTTTTTTTTTCTTGAGATGGAATCTTGCTCTGTCACCCAGGTTGGAGTGCAGTGGTGTGATCTCGACCCACTGCAACCTCTGTCTCCTGGTTACATGCAATTCTCCTGCCTCAGCCTCCAGAGTAGGTGCGACTACAGGTGTGTGCGACCATGCATGGCTTTTTTTTTCTTTTTTGTATTTTTAGTAGAGATGGGATTTCACTGTGTTAGCCAGGATGGTCTCGATCTCCTGACCTCGTGATTTGCCCACTTCATCTTTCCAAAGTGCTGGGATTACAGGCATGAGTCACCGCACCTGGCCTGGAGTTATTTTTTTAATATTGTGCATTGTATATTTTTTTCTGTTTTCATAGATTTATTTAGGAGAATGTATGACATGATGAAACAGTGAGATAGTAATTGGTAGAGCTTAGTAGAGGCAACCTTAAATAGCAATCTCATTCTTTCTAGTTTTTCAGTCAAAGAAGAAAAAGTACAAATGAAATAGTTGATTGCCCTAATCAAAACACACAGAAAAAATTCTGAGCAAAAGTGTCTCTGAAAAATTAGAGAACATTTAAATTTATTTCCCAGGTGAAAGAATAAGTTCGATAGTACAAGAATAGTAATTGGTATTTGTTTACACAGACACACACGTCAGAAGCATGTAAACAAGAACAACTCCATCTTAAATAGGAGCTGGGTAAAATGAGGCTGAAACACTGGGCTGCATTCCCAGATGGCTAAGGCATTCTAAGTCATAGGATGAGACAGGAGGTCAACACAAAATACAGGTCATAAAAGCCTTGCTGATAAAACAGGTTGCAGGAAAGGAGTTTGCCAAAACCCACCAAAAACAAAATGGTGAGGAAAGTGACCTCTGGTCGTCCTCACTGCTACACTCCCTTCAGTACTGTGACAGTTTACAAATGTCATGGCAACATCAGGAAGTTACTCTATATGGTCTAAAAAGGGGAGGCGTAAATAATCCACGCCTTGTTTAGCATATTATCAAGAAATTACCACAAAAATGGGCAACCGACAGCCAACAGCTCTCGGGGCTGCTCTGACTATGGAGTAGCCATTCTTTGATTCCTTTACTTTCTTAAGAAACTAGTTATCACTTTGCATTGTGGACTAGCCCTGAATTCTTTCTTGAGCGAGATCCAAGAGCCCTCTCTTGGGGTCTGGATCAGGATCCTTTCCTGTAACACATAAAGCACCATCATCACCCACAAAGCATTGCTTCTTTATAGAGATACACTTCCAGGTGTATACCTTGGTGTGGATATTTTTATATTTAGGTGGTCTGCTGTAATAAGGTAATAATAATTAAGAAGTTCCAAAACAAAGAGATGATAAAGACTCAAGGTGACAGATAGCGAAAATGCCTGACTTGGACGTAACATGTTCTATGCATGTAGAGAGCTCTTACATGTACCCCAGAAATATGTAAAATATTATGCATCAATAACAGAAAATAATGTAAAATAAAATAATTTTTGAAAAGCAGTTACATACAAAATAAGACCCTATTGATTTTTATTGTTGTTGTTTTACGAATTAGAAAGCAAAGACCATCATTGGCTTATAGTAACACAACTAACTAGCGATAAATTAGAAAAAAGAATCTATCTTTTTGTCACAGATATCAAGTTGTTTATTCAACAACTACAATGTAAGAGGACCATAATTACCAAACATTTCTGGATTTGTGACAACCGTATGGCCCTAATTTGACATGCAGACATTTTAGTAAACTCCTGTTTTTAAAATCTAGTAAATGTATTTAATACGACAGTGTTATTAAATGAATACTATAGCTTACAATCAACTGGATCTTAGAATCACAGAAAATTTCATTTGCTCAATGAACTATCAATAGAAACTAAAGTTAGGTAAGCAATTATTCTTCATTATAAGAAAGTTTTGGTCTACTTGAAAATATATATGCATGAATTATATTTAGATTCTTTATAGATATGTTTGATATATGTGTATATATACGTATATGTATATTATATATATGTATTTGTGTATACATGCATATATGTAATAATGAAAGAATAAAACCTAAAAATGCATTAAGATGAATACTTTAAAATGCGATCTGTATTTTAAAGGAAATCTTTTCTACTGAGAAAAATATCCTGGTAAAACATTAGTCTATGTTCTAAAAATTCAAACTAAATCACTAAAGCTACATGTTGGGTTAAGATAAAATAAGCAGACTCTTTCTCTGAGTTTTATTAGACTGAGTTGAGATTGGTAACAATCCACAAAGACAAATTGAGAAAATGTTATTATTTCAAAAATTGATGATTATTCCTCCAATAAATAATGTGATATAGATTCATTTTATTAATTACTCCTCAAAATTTCATGAGACTATGAAGTACTTAATGACTGTCTTTAGATATCATTTCTTCCACTCCTTCAAAAGAATTTCCACCAAGATGCAATCAGTATTTGTAAAGTTATCAATCATTTTATCATTCCAATGCTTGTAAACATTTGAACATTATATCATATCTCACTTAAATTATTTATAAAAATGCTTAACTTGAAGAAACTGTAGATATTACATTATATGTTTGTCAACAAATATTACATTGTTGACAACTTAAATTTTATTATTTAATTTATGCTCTGTAAGATCATTTTAATTGTTCATAAATATTTATTTAGGAAATGTTTTTGGCTATTTAGAGTTTTATTTACTTTCTCTTATTTTAAAGTTAGTACTTTTCTCTAAAATATCATTTTGAGCATAATATCTATTAATCATGGAATCAAAATGTGTGTACACATGTACATTGATTTATCATCAACATTTTTAGCAGTTCCTCCCTCCAAGATCCAGACAATATGGTATTCAATAGGAAAAAAATTGAACAAAAATAATATATAGGCCATAATATTATTAAAATTAAGATGACTGGTAAATGTCAGTGTAGTTAAAAGCCTAATCACGTTACACTCGATATGAATAATATTTATCAGATTATTTATTCATTCAGCAAAACAAATTATTTGACATGTATTACATATCAGGAAAATATTGTATATTATAAAACCTGTTCGTTAATTGTCTCTTTAAGAACAGATTATTCTTTTTCAGGATCGTTCTACTAATCAAAGTATTATGCTGGAGAGCAGAAAGAATGCATATGTCATTTGCAAATAAATGGTTAGTGATTCTCAGTTCCCCACAATAGAAAATTATTTACTATTATCACATAGTTACTATACATTTTGCAAGGAGAGAGTAACCCCATCTGGGACAATCTTCAGTATCTCTGCAGCTATTTACACAAATTCAGTAAAAAAAAGTAGAGGACTTCCAATATTTTCCTTCAGAGAGATATAATGACTGGCATTATCACAGACTGGGATATCTTTTTCCAAATGATTATTGATGTTGTTTGGATCTGTGTCCCCATCCAAATCTCATGTTGGATGGTAATCCCAATGTAAGAGGTGGGGCCTGGTAGAAGGTGATTGGATCATAGGGACAGATTTCCTCCTTTGGGGCTGATCTGGTGATACGAGTTCTCATGAGATCTGGTTGTTTAAAAGTCTGTGACACCTACCCTCTCACTCTTCCTTCTGCTTCAACCATATAAGCGCTTGACTGCTTTCCCTTTGCCTTCTGCCATGAGTAAATGCTCCCTGAGGCCTCCTCAGGCATGCTTCCTGTGCAGCCTTCAAAATCATGAGACAATTAAACTTCTATCTTTTTTAATAAATTACCCAGTCTCGGGCATTTCTTTATAGCAATGCAAAATCAAACTAATACAATTATAGTTTACTATGTAATCCACATTTACTGATGCTCCCATTGTTAACTATGGGAATTATACATTAAAATTAAAATATAAATTTTTAACTTTAAAATTATGAATTTCTCCGATGAAATATTTTCTTCTCTTCAGTATATAGCTATCAGATAAGTAATCACATAATTGGCATTATTTCAAAGATGTACAATGGAACAAGGGTGATTGTAATATTTAATGAGGAAAAACAAGTCACCATCTAATTTTTGACTCTATAAGGAAAATCAGTTTTTAAAAATGCACATTCCAATATCCAAAACCGTATTTATTTTTATTTTTATGCTTATTTTTCAATATTATATGCTTTAAAGATTTTGTTAACTTTCTAACTAGAGTATTACTTCTTTTAGAATAATTCTTTCCATGCAGTATTAAACCTAAATATAAAAGAATAATTCTTGTTTGAACATGTTATATTATTTAAATATAGATATATTGGTTCTTGCACTTACTGGCTTTTGCTTCATTAATATATATCAAAGTAACATGTAAAATTCATATATTATTGTCTCAGTTTAATAAATTATAGAGCAGAACACTTTTAATGACACAAATCCATTAATCCATATCCACATCTACAGTACTTCTTACCTAGTAACTTCTCTGTCTTTTCTTACATTTCTAATATATAAAAATCCACAGCATCATTTTCACAAAGAAAACATTGCATCTATATTTTTGGATGCTGAGTTTCACTCTTAAGTGGTCAAAAATAGTGTTTTATTTTAATCAAGGAAAATAAAATCTAGATAGACAGGGTAAATATCTAGATAAATTAAGACACAGCCATAAATGTAAAAATTAAGGCCAAACTACTAAAAAAACTCCAGTTAGCATATCTGGAATGTAAAAAATATAATTTAGATATGTGATAAAATATGTTCATCAAATGAAAGTAATAAATGACCATTGTGTTATGCTAACTAACAAGGGCTTATGAATTATATTTACCACATGGAAGAAGAAATAAAAAATGTGTTAATTCTAACTGTATTCAGAGCTGCACAGTTGGACACATTCAATAAACATCTTTCACATCTCAGTCCATATGGAAGGCAGTGTCTGGAGCTGGAAGACATAAAGTTTGTAGCTGCACACGGTGACCTTCTATACTAAAGATTCGGGTGCAGTAGATCCCACCTACGAGTGCAAATGTAAACTAAACTTCTCAATTTGGAAACACCTGTTCTTCCCCAAAGTATTGGTTTAAGATTGAGCAATACATTTAACCACCACAAATTAGTTCATTAATTTGCACAATGGAAATAAAATTAGTATAGTATTACAAGCATTCTTGTAAAAGTTAAATTAAATAATGCCTACCAACTACTTGATTAAGCCCATATAAATAATTGAAAGCGTAAGTGTTAATTTGTTACCACTAAATTAATTAAATTATTTTAATTTCATATAATTGTTATTCAGTGACATAAGCCAAAAGTTTTCATTGCAAAATGAACCACTATGCTTTATAGACTGATAACAATTTTAAAACATATTTTAAAATACTACTGGGTGCTCACAGTAAAGAAAATATTACTTCAGGGACCCCAAGCAAATGATTGATGTGCAAACTGAAGAAAAACACATTAAATCATACATACTATTTTATTTTCTTAAATATTGAAGAGTATGCAGAGTATGCCTCTTTTGGAAAAGAGAATGTAAACAGATCCTTGATGTGTCATCACCAAATCATGTCGGAACAATGTAAAATCAGTCCAGAGTGTTTCAGAGCAAACCTCTAAAAGTAATGATGTGTAATTCCTATACAGCATACACAGCTTACTCCCAGGAAATCTCATTTCTCTTTATCACAAAAGAAAGAATTTGGAAAAATAATTGTCAGTGTCAGTAAGATAACCTGAAGCTATAACAGAAAAGTGGTTAACAGGCAGAGGGGAAAACTTTTAAAAAAGAAAAAAAAATGACTGATAAGAATATATATAAAAGAATGCAAATGGTCCATTATTAAGAGGACATAAGGATTTCTAAGTAAGCCTGATGTATTTTCGTTGATAAAATCTCATTTTATATGTCAAAATGCTGTTTGATCAATTATTTTTACAGTACAACTAATTAGAGTTAAAGGTACACTAAGAGACACAGACATTATTTCTTCAGAATGAATTTCACTGATTATGTCACACAATTTTATATTTAGAACCAACCAACTCAATTAGGTTTCTCAAATTTAGATTTATCTGTCTTAGTAGTTAAATGCATTAGTTCATTTTCACTCTGCTATGAAGAAATACATAAGACTGGGTAATTTATAAAGGAAAGAGGTTTAATCGACTCACAGTTGGGCTGCAGAGGCCTCAGGAAGCTTACAGTCATGGTGGAAGGGGAAGGAAACATGTCCTTCTTCACACGGCAGCAGGTGATTAAATTGCCAAGTAAAGCATGAGAAGCCCCTTATAAAACCATCAGAACTTGTGAGAATCCACTTACTATCACCAGAACAGCATGAGGGTAACTGATCTTGTGATTAAATTACCTCCCACAGGGTCACTCCCATGACACATGGGGATTATGGGAACTACAATTCAAGATGAGATTTGGGTAGGGACACAACTAAACCATATCACTAAATGTATTTCATTTCTCTCTATTTTACTCCTTCATACTTCAGCATTCAGGAAATTTAAAAGAAATTTGTCTGATTCAGAAAATGCTTATTCAATTTTTATTCATGTATTTAACAGACATTTATTGAGCCTTCATTGTGCTAGGCACAACTTTAAACACTAGGAATATACCGATGAGGAAAACATACTCTTTCATGAAGCTTGCTTTCTACTGAAGGAGTTTGAAAGTAATCAAGATAAATATATTAAATATACAACATGTTATATGGCCATAAAAACAAAAGAGAAAAGTAAAGCAGGAAAAGGAAAATATGAAACATTGAAAAGGTTTTGCAATAGCTTCAAAACTGGATCCTGAACTACTGAAAGATCATTGTCACCATTTACCAAAATGAGAAAGACTATGAAAAGACAAGGCGTGGGGGGAATATCAGAAGCTCAGTTGGAGGTGCATTGTTTTTGATGTTTGTTTATGATTCCTTAAGATTCAAGGTTCTATGATTCCTGGGAGAGATCTAGGCTAGAAAGGTAAACTTGAGAAAAATTAGTGTATGTATGTATTTAATACGGAAAACCAGGAAGCTGTCTGACATCACCGAAGGAGTAAATATGGATAGAAAGAGACTCAGTCCAAGGACTGAGCCCTAACACACTCCAATACTAAGAGGCTGGAACATTTAGATGAAGAGAATCCAGCAAAGCATACTGAGGTACATCGTTTAAAATAGGAGGAAAACAGGATGAGTGTGGTAAACTAAAAACCAAGTGAAGAAAGTGCTCCAATGAAAGTTGAATGTGCTAAATGTTGTTGGTATTAAATACAGATGAATATTGACAAATAATAATAGGATTCAGCAACATGCATATCATTAGAAAACATGATAGGAAAAGTCTTGTGGTTGGCTGGAATAGGTGGAGTAATTTCAGAAATTTCAAAATGTTAAATGAAATGAGTGAATGAGTCTAGTTCAATCAGTTGAACCAGCTTTCACACAAGTCACAGACACAACCATGACTGTTTTTTTCCAGAGGTTCTCAGGAGGTTTAGTATTTATACATTTTCCTAAAAAGAAGGGAGGATGCAGTGAGACAAATCATTACATACTTGTGAGACTTTAGTTAATGTGCAGTTAATCTACATTTTACATAAGATAAAGTGAACATTTGAAGAAAAAGGAAATAGAATAAGAAAATAATTATGCAGATTTCTGGGTAGGGGGTGAAGGAACAATTGATCTCATCTTACCTTTGTTTTGCACCAGAAATATAAACTAATAATGGACATTCTATCAGTGTGGAAGCCAAAAGACTTTGGTTTTAGGAGCTAGACATCTGTTGCAGATCTAGAGTTTCAATTTACGTGACCTTGTTTTGTGGGAAGATATACATTAGAAGGTTTTGAGGCCAGTAAAGAATTTACTTATGAGTGTTTTTGTGGTGAGTAGTCACCAGGAAATGTCTGAGGTTTTTGCCTTACTATGGGGTCTGTCTAATATATAAAGGGTTTTGTTTGTTTGTTTGTTTGTTTGTTTTTCGAGACAGGATCTCCACCAGAGTGCAGTGGCATAACCATGGCTCACTGCAGCTTCTGCCTCCTGAGCTCCAGCGATCCTTCCACCTCAGCTTCCCGAGTAGCTGGGACCACAGGCACACGCCACCACACCCAGCTAATTTTGGTATTATTTGCAGAGAAGGGGTTTTGTCATGTTGCCCAGGCTGCTCTCACATTCCCGGGCTGAAGTCATCTAACCACCTTGGCCTCCCAAAGTCCTGGGATTACAGGCATGAGCCACCACTATATAATGTTTTGACACCAGATTGGGAAGTAAAAGTTATTCATGTTATTCATCAGGGAAGACGATGGCAACATAGGGTGACTCAGCCTCCAAGCTTAACTTTCCCTTTGTCATAAGGAGTTTTGGTGTCCTGAGATTGTATTTTCCAAGAGAAATTGGAAGCAGTTTTAATAGACAAATCTTTATAGAGTCTTGAGCAAAGCGAAGGACTATAATCATAAAAGGATGGAAAGACAATAGTGCATCATAGTTTATGTTTTAATTTTTTGGTTGAGACAGAAATTATGGCACTTTTATATGTTTATGGAAACAATCCAGAATAGGAATATTTGATGCTAGAGAAGAAAAAAAGGGATAGTATTGTAAGAGTAAATACAAATCCGAAGAAAAATAACAATAATTTTCCTTTCAGTAAGAAAGAAAAGAAACTACTCCTTTCTTTTTTCTTAGAGCAGTTTCTTTAGAGAGCTGGTCATTGTAAATTCTTTTTCTGTTTCTTTGATACGTATGTAAATCATTGTAAATGCCAAATAAACATCTTGCTGGTTTTATGGCCCAGGGATGTTTTTCTCAAGAACCTGGGAGGAATGTCTTTGAAATGCAAACATTAAGGAATATAGAGCCTCTATCTCCAGTTTCTCTGGGAGTGTGGGAGCCTACCTTCAGTGGGTACCTCACTCCAAGTTGCAAAACTACTACCCATCATGAATGTATTGTTTACTTTTCCTTTAAATAAAGTCATTTAGGTGACACAGTCACCACAAGTACTAGGTAAATTTAAGATGAACAATGTGTAACAAATGTTGCTGTCACATCCTCTTGAAAACAAGTATATCTTGAGCATATGTGTGTAAAGAGTTGTATCTGCTTGGCTTAACAAAGGATAAGAGTTCTTTCTGTCTTTGTATTCTCTTTAGCAGGCTGCCTATGATATGCATCACATTCTGATTTAAGGTTTACTCCATAATAAAACTTTTCTTTCTGTTCTTTTGTGAGGGTGTTTCTGAGTTGGTAGGAAATTTTGTTTTTAATTATATTTTCCTGACAACATTCAGTGAGTCAGTACAGGGGATAGTTTCAGCTAGGAGCTCAGGTAGTTCATCTTTGGAAAGATGGAATAGAACAGAAGGTACAGTACATCGTTACAGAAAAGAAAAGTGTGTAGGAATAGTGATGGAAACTCTTTTGATTGCTCCTCTTTTCTCAGTGGAAAAAAGGAAGTGATATGAACAATAAGAGATAGGATGTGGTTCGTTGTTTGAAGTGCAAAAGGAATCTAAGATCACAAATTCTCACCTAGTAGAGTAGAGCGATAAAGGTGATGGAATTTAAAATTTATTCTAGGCATTGCTAAGGGCCAGAGAAGAGTAGTGTTGATTAATTTAAACTTAAACCAGTCAGGATAAAGGCATTTTCTCCATATATCTTGAAGCACACTAGTTCTTGCACTAACTTGAGGAAGAGTTGCTGGGCTAAGTTTTAGACAAGTAAGCCTGAAAAACAATGAAAAGAAGAGGAAATAATTGAGAGTTTTAAGTAAGTGAATAATTCTAATGATTGATCATAGAATTTACCTGATAAACATAAACAGCAGAATAAAACATCAACAACAGAATATCCCTTATGTTCCATGAGAGACAGCCCTGTGAATTTAAACACATTAGCAAGTGAGCATTTATCAGAAGTATTAAGTGCAGGGAACAATACATAATAGAAGGCTATCGTAGAGATAGAGTTGAAAATAGTCTTTGATCTTAATGGTCAGGGTAGGTCTGACTGCAGGCGGTGCATTTGAATTGAGACCTGAACCCAGAAGGCTACACTTGGAAGATTCAAGGGAATTATATCTGCCCTCCCTCCCGGCCAAATAGGCAGTGAAAACAAAGGTAGAATGAGTTTGACATATTTAAGGAGATCAAGTGTTTATAGCATAATCAATGAGGGTTAGCTGGTGTAGGATGAGGGGATTGGAGGGGCTGGTGGGAGCCAGATCAGGGAAGAGACTAGGTAGGATCTTATTCAGAATACAGTAGAAAGACTTTGGATACATTTAAGCCGGAGATAGATGTCTTAAAAAATGTATCCCTTAACAATATCTCTGTGGGTAAATGGACGTCAGAGGCTAGAGTAGAGGAAGAAAGACATGAACAGGATTCTTATGCAATGCAGGTAGGAAATAATCCTGTTTCAGACTAGGGCTTTAGGACTACAGGCGATAAAAGTGACCAAATTCAAGAGGTTTCCTGGAGAGTGGGCTGTCAAGTATTCATAATGAATGGGTAATGTAGGTAAAGTCAATAAGGGGATGAATCTAAGATGAAAAATTAGTGTTGCCTTCAGGAGCTGGGTGTGGGTTAGTGCTATTTCCCTGAGCTCAGCAACAATTGAGATGAAAGCCAATTAGATCCCCAAAATGATTTCATGTGACTTCTCTCAATTTCATACTTAGGCAGACATTTTTTTTTTCTGTGCTCCTTGCCAAATGCTCACCCCTGATTGCCACTCTTGACTATTTTCTTAAAAGTTGTAGGAGCCCCTGTATAGCATCAAAGAAAATATTAAATGTACAAGAAAATTAAACATCTAGAAGAAGTTCTCGCCTGATGGATAATGGTTGGGGTGGGCAAGTATCCCAACCTCTTGTCCTTCAGATGAACAGTCATAAGAGGCATTTTCTTTCAAAGGTTCTGGTAAAATTGAGCACCCAGTGGCCCATATGAACAATCTCACTAATATACTCTGTATTGCCTTTCCCCTTTCTGTCTCACAGTCTGTGTCCCCTCTGTGTCCCCTCACTCTTCCTTCATGGTGTCATCTTCCAAATAAACTAGCTATAATTAAATCATTTTTGTAGGTTCTGGTTTCAGGGTAAGCCAAACTAAATCCTATTGTTGCAGGACTTTTCCTTACTTCAGCTAAAGATGGGGTCCTTGTCCATTCCACGGCCACAAAGATTTAGGTGTGCAGACAGTTTGAAGGGTGAGTAAGGTAGCGTTTTATTTCGTGAAAAGGAAGAAAAGGGGGAAACAGGGACTCTCACAAAGCCAGAGTCCCTGCTGGAGAGCTTCCCACCCGCCATTCAAATCTCACGTTCCTCACAGGAAGGGAAGGAGCCTGACTCCTGCCAGCTGCAAAGGGTGTCAACGTCTGTGGCTCTGCCCCAGCGTGCAGGCTGCTTGGAGTTTCTCCAGGGACACTTTCCCATTTTGGTGTCTCAATATACCTTTATTCAAGAAAAAATTCCAATTAAAAAAAAAAAAAAAAGTCCAGAGATTCAAATGAGAGGGAGAAAGATAGAAGAAAATCAAATGAGCCTCAGAAAAGGAATTAGATGTGGAAAATGTGGGACCTGGAACTATATGTTTAGCTTGAGTATACAACTAATATAAAGGAAAAATCCTTTTTTAGATATGCAGCACTTCAGGATATGCAGTTTTTTATAATCTATCTGAAATATGGATGCATTCAGCAAAACATCAACAAAAATTAGTTAAAAACTATGATTACAAAAGAGCATCGATGTGCTCTGGTGGTATTTAGGGTCTGGTTGCAACTGCTTATAACTGTAGAGTAACTGAGCTATCTTAGTAGCGGTACAGGATACACATTTGAAGATCTACTTGGAGGAAACTCAAAGATCAAAGATGTCTGCCTATATTTAGTGAGGCTCAATCTGTGGTCAAGTGTTCATTTTGCTTCATTTTGCTTACGTCCTGAGATAAAAACATAGCAGGAGAGAAAAATAAGCTTTTGAGTCTTAACTTTTTAGTATTTTCCGCTGGTAAAAAAAAAAATTAAGTATGTTTTTTTCAGATACTATTCCAATATACAGTGCATATTGCAATATTGATTTGAAAGATACAATATAAATTACAAGATAAATGCTAAATAGAAATAATAAGCTGGGGGTGGTAACTCATGCCTGTAATCCCAGCCCTCTGGAAGGCTGAGCCCAGGAGTTCAAGGCTGAAGCGAGCTACGATTGCACTACTACACTCCAGCCTGGGAAACCCTGTTTCAAAAAAAAAAAAAAAAGAGAGAGAGAGAAAGAAAAATAAAAGGAAAGAAATAGTAATCCTTTTTATTATTAATTTCAAAGCAGCAATGCACTATCGTAAGAACTCTGCTTTGGATATCTCTGCTACCCAGTATTAAATTTAAAAACAAATTCCCAAAGTAGATTGGGTCGGACAACTTTATAGTGCAAAAGAGTTTTTACATATGAAAATATATTTCTTCTTTGATATCTTCTTTATCCATAGGCAACCTACTGCCCAATAGGCTAAGAATGCAGCTCTGTGCTTCTTAACATTTAGGAAAATTTTTTTGACAAGTACATTGCAAAAACAGTATCTTAAGATAATTTATCTTCTGTTTTTGTTTGTTTGTTCCCCAATTATACAATGTTAGAGGAGAACAGGGCTGAAGAAAGAGGGAATACAGTGATGGAGGCAGGCAAGGAGAGAAGAGGGAAGTCAGGGGGAGCACGAGGATCAAGAAGGAAAAGAAAAGGAAGAAAGAGAAAGGGAAGGGAGAGGAAGAGAAAAGAGAAAGACTGTTAGTTTAAGATGTCCTCAGACTGAAAGGAAATTTTTCAGAAACACCCAGAGATATTTAGAATTCTTCCCTAATTCTCAGCTGCTCTCTGAAGGCCTGGCAGGACTGCAAAGTGTTCATGTGGTACCAGGGAGGTTCTCAAATGCTGGATTTTGCCAAATAATTTGGTAACCCATGAGGAACAGCAGAAGAAAACTCAGGGGCTTTAATAAAAGCGATTATATCTGTAACTATTCAACTAACAACAACTGACGGGACATTCAGACACTGAGGACCCAAGAAATCAGGTTCTGCCCTCAAGGCTAATGAAGACTAATGAGAGTGAAGATAAATGCCCCATTCCCCTGTTGGGAATAAATACTTAAAATCAAGATCTACTCGTTTTATCAAAAATACATAGATAAGGCAACCTAGAAAGACCTCTTCTCTGGAAAATAATTTTTTTTTTTTTTTTTTTTTTTTGAGACGGAGTCTTGCTCTGTCGCCCAGGCTGGACTGCAGTGGCCGGATCTCAGCTCACTGCAAGCTCCGCCTCCCGGGTTCACGCCATTCTCCTGCCTCAGCCTCCGGAGTAGCTGGGACTATAGGCGCCCACCACCTCGCCCGGCTAGTTTTTTGTATTTTTAGTAGAGACGGGGTTTCACCGTGTTAGCCAGGATGGTCTCGATCTC
Organism: Chlorocebus sabaeus; assembly: GCF_047675955.1. Taxonomy (NCBI): domain Eukaryota; kingdom Metazoa; phylum Chordata; class Mammalia; order Primates; family Cercopithecidae; genus Chlorocebus; species Chlorocebus sabaeus. The sequence continues at coordinate 72,134,483 of NC_132906.1, read as the reverse complement.
CTGACCTCGTGATCCGCCCGTCTCGGCCTCCCTAAGTGCTGGGATTACAGGCTTGAGCCACCGCGCCCGGCCTCTGGAAAATAATTTTTAAAAACAATTAGCTGGGCATGGTGGCATCTACCTGTAATGTCAGTGTTTTGGGAGGTGGAGGCAGGAGGATTGTTTGAGGTCGGGAGGTCAAGACCAGCCCGGGCAAAAAAACAAGACTCCAAGTCTACAAAAAATAAATAAATAAATAAAACAAATTAGCCAGGCATGGTGGTATGTGCCAGCTCCTTGGGAGGCTGAGACAGGAGGATCGCTTGAGCCCAGGAGTACGAGGCTGCATGAGCTAGGATCATGCCACTGCACTCCAGAATGCACTCTAAAAAATAAACAAATAAATAGGTAGATTAAATATGTTTGTACGTAGAGTTTATAAGCTAAAATTCATGCTAGTTTTATTAATTGCCTCTTTTCTGGGCATTTAAGCATAGGAGTGAAAATAAAGTCAAATCCAGGATATATGAGCCTAAAAGTGATTTTAATTTGAGTAGAAATTAGGCCAATGTGCTTTAACCTCTTCTGTGACAACAGTTCCAAATGGACTCTGCTAACTGAACCATGTGTGCAGGTAGTGACTAAAATGTTTTAGTACTGATGTAAGAAGTGTAGCAAAATGACAGTAGGTGTGCATTTTATCTTGTCCTTTATAAGTTTTTATTTATTTTAATTTAAATACATTTAGTCAGATATGTACGTTCTCAGTTCTTCTAGAAGCATATGCCGAGGCGAATATATGAATGGAAGTAGTTTATTTCAGGAGTGATCCAAGAAACACTGACAAGGAATAAGGAAGTGAGACAAAGAAGGATAAAAGACCAACATTATCGCATTAGCAGACAAGCTACTGCAGTGGGTAATTGGAGCTTAATCTTTCAGGAGAACTGTGAGAGCAGATACAGGACAAGCACTTCAGTTGTTCCTCCCACAGGACAAGGGAGCTGAGATGTCAGTGCTAGGGCTGCTCCTGGGATGCCTTAATGTGAGCACATCTGGTTGGCTCTGTGTGTGCTGAAAATTGGGCCCCGATAGCCAGAGAAAGCCCTCAGGCAAAAACAATGAACACTGACATTTGGAAGTCCAGCTCAAATACACTGAAGTGATAAGTGTAAGGAATTAAGGAGAGCATAGATTATATTTTGTGTCACAGACGCACCAATGTTTATTTTTCGATGCCTGCCTGCTTGATTTATTTATATATACACTAACTGCATGGCCTTAATACACCTTTGAACTCATAACTTTTGACATCACAACTCCTCGAGAGTTGTGATTACGAATTTCTCACTTGTAAAACAATGCTTAAATGATGTCTTGTAGGAATTTTTAAGGGAAAATCAAATTCAAATGAACTTGTATTAAGTTACCATTCTGTAAACATTTGCAGGCAATCCAAACTTTATTTGTGTGGAGGAAGAAATGTCCCAGACATTTTCAAAACGTGAATAAGTAATTGATGACTTAGAAAACATTAAAAAAACCTTTTTTTTTCAGTTTTTGACATTATGAGGTTATTTGTTTAATTAATAAATTGGAAGATTTTTATATTCTATTTTTCATCTTAAGGTTTTTATACCACTTGTATAATTGACCTAAAATTATAGGTTATTCAGAAAGTTAACAGGACAAAGAAAGAAGTAATTCAAATTTAGTAGTCCTTGCTTTGATGGTTAATTGATTTGGAACTTTGTAGAGCAATAGACTAGGGAATAGTTCTTAAGTCCTATTCTCATTCTGGTGCCATCTAATACAATTAATACTCAGACAAGTGAAACAAAACTGGGTCAAATCATTTATTTATTAAATTCTTAACAATAAACCCAAAAATCAAATCAAATGAACAAAATGTACAACATGAATCAGGGCTACATCTATCATCTATTTATTACCTATTTTTAAAAGTCCATTATTTACCAAACATGTACTTATTCAAAACCCACACATGCTTACAACATTATAGACCTTAAGAATGTTGTGCCTTCTTTGGCTAGGCCATCTAAATGCAAATTCCAGGCATGTATCCTAAAAATCCATGTGTGATGTAATCATTTCTTTCTAGCATTTTAAAAATATGACCCCAGTTATCTACATATTAATTTGTGCTGGTGTGTACATAAGTGAATACTAGAAATTTCAGCATTTGAATTACAAATAATGGCCACAATGATGGTATTTAAGCCTCACTGCCTCAAAAACAGCTTGTTAAGAAATTAAGATGATCATTTAAAGCTAAAAGTTCTGATTGCAATTTCTGATCTTAACCTTGATTAAGGAAGATAAAAGAATGCCACACACTTTTATTGTGTGTTGTTCTACAACATTTATTGAAATACATTGCAAAGAAAACATAATTAGAAACAAGTAATTCATTTTACAATATCAAATAAAAAAAGAAAAGTCACTGAATTTTAGAATTTGAGTAGATTTTAGAAAGAATGTTTTTGGAATTATTATTTTTGCAAGTGATAAAAGCGACCCTTCGTTTTATTGATATACCAAGCTGAAATAGTCACAATCAGTAGCAGTGCTGACATTTGAGCACAGGAATATGTCCTTTCTCCGGAGTTTATGCACAATATGTCATTACTTCATTAAGCATGACAAGGAATCTACTCTTCTGCAAATACCTTTAATTATGTTTTTCAACTAGGAGAGTCAACATCTCTGTATTCCCCGAACTATGCAGTGCTGGTGATCCTGCATCTACAGCCCTGATTACAGTCCTATTGTAAATGGAGCAGACTATGTTAAAAGTTTATTGGGAACACAGCAGGGATTTGAGCTGTTTGTGGATGTGTATGCTCTAGATTATAAATAAATCCCTGCATAGCACAACATAGCAACATAACAACACTCAGCCCTCGCAGTAACCTTAAATGAAAAGCCCTAGGCATCTCTGCCCAGCCAGTTACTCATTCCATTTGATAACATTTTGGCTGACAGAATGAAAGAGGAAAAAGCATTTTCTGTGTAGTCCATGAAAATATTATAAATGAAAAGTAGAGAAAACATGACTGTACTGGGAGTGAAATAATAGTGGATGATCCTTCCACTGAAAATCATGAATGAACAATTCTCCTAGAGAATTATTCATTAGACTAAATGTCAAAGATGCTAATATATGCTAACATATATTATATGGAGCCAGTTATATCCCAAATTCAAGTTTCTCTCTGAGTTTGTCGATCATCTCTTAAACATATATTAATCAGTTGAGGGTTTAATTTGATAAAATTTTTTGGTTTTAAATTTAGTTTGAGTACTGGGCAGTGACTTTTGTACTACACAGTTATTGCATTCCATATGACTAAGTAAATGCATTCTATACCCATAATAGTACCTTAAATGTACCAGTGTAATGTGATAAAATACATGACTTAAAGATAGTTACTTTGAAACATGTGCATACTACAAAGATAATTAAATGTACTTGCATTTATAAAACGATTCTCAATCATGTGTACAAAGCTAACTTCTTAATATCTGATATGAATTTTAAAAATACATTATAAGTAGTCATAGTCCTCAAACATTGTGTTGTATTTCAACAAAAGAATCATATTGCAATGTTTGATTTGAGAGGAGCTTGCCAGTAGCTGCAAGACATACTTTTACCTAAACCTCGTTCATTAAATACCAGTGAATATGTAAATATTTCACATACATTTTCTCTTAACATATCAAAGTCAGCACCTGCAAGATGAAGTTAAACCTTATTAAATGTAACTCAGAGTATTATAATAGAATGGCATTAGGTGAAACACGTGAGAGCATTTTGAAAATAAAAACTAGTCTGTAAATATTACCTCTATCTAAATGCTGAAGTCATAGATAGTTAAAATATATATATATTAAATGTACTTGCATTTACAAAAAGGTTCTCAATTGTGTGTAAAAAGTTAACTTCTTAATATCTGATTCGAATTTTAAAATTACATTATAAGTAGTCATAATCCTCATTGTGTTATAGCTCAACAAAAGAATCATATTGCAATGTTTGATTTGAGAGGAGCTTGCCAGTTGCTGCAAGACCTACATATATAAAAATATATATACTTATAGTATAACATATAATTATATATTATATATTAAATTAATTAATTGATATAATTATATATTATACATTATATATTTATAATATATTATAATTATATAGTCTATAATTATATTTATAATATATTATATATCTTATAATATATTTATAATATATATTATATGTCATATAATATGTAATTATAATATATATAATTAAATCTCTTGATTTATTTAACCTTACAGTTCAGGTATCAAATATCATCTCCAAATCAGAATGAGCTAGGAAACAATAAGACACAGATTTCGAATTTATCCAAACCGCTAGGAAACTTTGGATTTTAAATGAGATCACAGCCATTATGCATAGAAGGTTGTTCATTGAAAAGGCACATTGCTTCTGCTAGCTCTATTCCAACAGACATGCCTAATGGGAGTAATGTGGCTTTCACAGATTTGGAAAATCAAGATTTTCTTAGTTTACATAAGCATTGAAACTTTTTCAGAACAATACAAAACAAATGTGCATATGACATGATACGAAATACAATGTTACAGTCCAAATTGCTTTTAGAACACCATTAAAAATAACTGTTTTTAGGACTAACATAGTGGCTTATGTCTGTAATTCCAGCATTTTCAGAAGTTGAGGCAGGAGGATTGTTTGAGTCCAAGAGTTCATGACCAGCCTGGGCAACATAGTTGAGACCTTGTCTCTCCAAAAAAAAAAAAAAAAAAAAAAAGTTTTAAAATTAACCAGAGTCAGGTGCAGTGGCTCACACCTATAATCCCAGCACTTTGCAAGGCCAAGGTAAGGCAATTGCTTGAGCTCAGGATGAGTACTTCGTGGCACATGCCTGTGGACCCAGCTACTTGGGAGACTGAAGTGGGAGAATTGTTTGAGCCCGAGAGTTTGAGGCTAAGTGAGCTATGATCATGCCACTGCACTCCAGCCTGGGCAACAGAGCAAGACTCCATCTCAAAATAAATGAATGAATAAATAAATAAATAAATAAACAGACAAACAAATAAATAACTACCCAGATGTAGTGGGTAGTGTAGTGGCACACATATGTATTCCTAGCTACTCAAGAGGCTGAGATGGAAGTATTGCTTGAGCTTGGGTGTTTAAGGCTGCAGTGAGCTGTGATCATGCTACTGCACTCCAGCCTGGGGAACAGAGCGAGATCTCATGTGAAAAATAGTTGAAAACAAAAACAGAGGCCTGGCGCGGTGGCTCAAGCCTGTAATCCCAGCACTTTGGGAGGCCGAGACGGGTGGATCACGAGGTCACAAGATCGAGACCATCCTGGCTAACACGGTGAAACCCCGTCTCTACTAAAAAATACAAAAAACTAGCCGGGCAAGGTGGCAGGCGCCTGTAGTCCCAGCTACTCTGGAGGCTGAGGCAGGAGAATGGCGTAAACCCAGGAGGCGGAGCTTGCAGTGAGCTGAGATCCCGCCACTACACTCCAGCCTGGGCGACAGAGCGAGACTCTGTCTCAGAAAAAAAAAACAAAAACAAAAAACAGAAAATAATGCTGCTGTTACAAGCAAATAAATAGTTTTATGTAGGAACTTTTCCATGCAAAACTTTTTGGTGCAACGTTGTTGTGATTTGGTGCAATATGCTACGATTCTGAACTCAAAATAAATTATGGCATATTTCCATTTGGGGAATTGCACACTTAAACAATATTATATAGCTATCAATTTAGCTTACAAAGAGCTGCCAGATAGAATTTACATAATGTTTCCAGAGACATCCTTGTCAATTAATTCTGGCAAGCAAACCAATTAGGTAACAAAGATGAACAGTTCAGCCAAAGAAGAGAAAAATGATTTTTCCCATGGCAGAATACTCATCTTAGTAAACAAAATGTATAGAAAACTTGATATCAGAAAGATTACAAGATTAATGATTTCTCCATTTTTAACTCACATTCAAATTTTCTAGAAAGTCATCGTTAATATTACTTAAATTAGGAAACCAATTGTTTTTAAATGTACATGAAATGTACTTTTAAATAATATTTAAAAATTAAAATAATTTGCATTCCTCAGTAAATACATAAAAATGAATAAAATTGGAAAAACTAGAGAGAAGTAGAGTCAAGGATAACAAAAATAAATTTTTCTATAGTTCATTTAATTGATAAAAATGTATACATAGTTTTGTACATATTAATGTTTGGCTGGTCAATAAAACATAGAAAATCAATACTTTCTAGAAAGATACGTATTCTGGTGGAGAATGAGAAATATGTCAATCAGTACAAACATGCACACACACACATACATGTGCAGATCCATACCAAAATATATACCCCATATATACCACATATTTTATGCAAATATATCTGGCAAATATGTGGTATATACTTTTGGCAAATATATCTTATCAGCCAAAAGTATATACCACATATTCTAGGCAAATATATCTGATAAGATCAACTAAGTTTAGCTAAATCTACTTAATAAAACTTAGTTTTGATAGAATTTCCAAAATAAAAATAGAACAATTTTTGTTGTTAATTTATTTTTTTAAAAAAAAACAAAATAAGAATATGCCTTATACCTTACACAACACACAATAATCCTTTAAAATTTCATTGGTTCTTCTTGGCATTCAGGCTCCCAAGTGAGCATGTTCAGCAATGAAATAAATAAGGACAATGATCCCTCATTATACATGTACTTGAAAGTTCTAATCTAGTGGAATAAAAGCCTTGTACTTAAAATATATATCTACATGGCTTCATTCATTATTACAGGGAGATACATGTTATTTCTATCTTGAGTTCAATGCTTCACTGCACAAATAGAAACATCAATGCATATGAAAGCTATCATAATAGAAACTCATTTACATATAAGATGGTTCCAGAAAATTAAAAATGTCATGAGGAAAAGACCAAGCTTAAATTCCTTTACACTGAATTTGAATAAGCTCATACTATTCCTCTGATTGTAATTATATATTATTGTCTCTAATGTATCACAATTTCCAGTAGGATTACTTTTATTTCCATTTTACATTTGTGTGAATTATACTGTTTCTGAACCTTGATTTTGACCTTCCTTAAATTATAATTAGAAAGAGTGGAGTTACATCATGAAATATTCATATTTACATTGGGCAGCATCATTGGATGAGCAGATGAGCTCATATTTACTAGTCTCCTTCAAGCCCAGTTTTGTTTTGTAAACAAAATCTAAGAGTAACTGGAAAGTAGGGTATCACTCTGGTTAAAGGTCTGGTAATTAGAGTCAAACAAACTTACTTTCCAAAGTTTGCTGTGATCCTTAATGACTATGTAGAATTTTTCAATGTAATTGAATTTGCCAAGACGTAACTTCATAAAGTGTTCCTTATATGAAAATATCGGGATAATGACACTTAATAGACTATTTCCATTTAATAATCTCAAGACTATTTCCATTTAATAATCTTGAGAAAAAAGAACAAAGATGGAAACATATCACATCCTGACCTCAAAATATATTACAAAGCTACAGTAATGAAACAGTATGGCACTGACATACACACAAAAGACAGACATAAAACCAATGGGACAAAATGGAGGGTCCAGAAATAAATTCATGCACATAATGTCAGCTGCTCTTAGACAAAGGTGCCAGGAACACACAATGGGGAAATGACACTGTCTTCATCAAATGGTGTTTGGCAAACTAGATATCTACATGCAAAAGAATAAGTTCAGACCCTTATCTCACCCCATACACAAAATTCAACACAAAATGGAATAAAGACTTAAACTTAAGACCTACAACTGTGAAACTCCCACAAAGAATAATGGAGGAAGAGCTTTATGACATTGGTCTTGGTGATTGTTTCTTGGATATGACACCAATATCCACCAATATGCTCAGGCAACAAAAGGAAAATAGCAAGTGAGACTACATCAAACTAAAAAGATTCTATACAGTAAAGTAAACCATCAACAGAATGAAAAGGCAACCTATGGAATAGGAGAAAATATTTCAAGCCAAATATCTGATAAGGAAGTTAGTTTTCAAACTATATAACGAACCTCTACAACTAAGCAAAACAAACAAACAACCTGATTAAACATGGGAAAAGCACATGAATGGATATTTCTTAAAAGAAGACATGCCAATGGCCAAAACGTATACCAAAAAAAAATGCTCAACATCATTAATTATCAGGCAAATATAGTTGAAAGCTACAGTACAATGAAGTATCACCTTATACATGCTAGGATGGTTATTATAAAATAGAAAATATAAGAACTGGTGAGAATGTGAAGAAATTGGAATCCTTGTACACTGTTGGTGGGAATGTAAGATGGTTTGGCAGCTATGGAACACAGTATGGATGTTCCCAAAAAAATTGAAAATGAAACTATGGTATGATCCTGCCATCTTTCTCCTGGGTAAATATGCAAGGGAATAGGAATCAGGATCTCAAAGGGATATCTTCATACCAATGTTTACTGCAGCATTATTCACAATAGCCAAGATATGAAAACAGTCCATGTGTCCATGGGCCAATGAATAAAAATGGATAAAGAAACTGTGGTATCTACACATCATAGAACATAATTCATCCTTAAAGAAGAACAAAATCTATCCCTCCATTTGTAGCAACATAGTGGGACCTGGATGATATTATGCTAAGTGAACTCAGTCAGTCACAGAAGAAAAATGCCACTTACAGAAAACATATAAAATAGTTAAAATTATAGAAGCCAAAAATAGAATGTTGGTTTTTCAGGGGCTAGGTGGTGGGAGAAATGGTGAGATGTTATTCAACCTGTATAAAGTTACAATTACACAACTGAGTATGATCCCAATATCTGTTGTACAAAATAGTGCCTACAGTTAACCTAGATGGTACTGCGTATTTCAAAATTTGCTAAGAGCATAGATTTCATGTCGTGTTCTTACCATAGAAACAAAACGAAAAGACACAAGGAAACAAAAAGAAACAAGAATACTTTAGGAGGTGTCAGATATGTCTGCTTCCTTGATTGTGGTGATGTTGTCACAGTTGTTTGCATATGTCCAAACTCATCAATTTTGTACACATTAAATAAGTACAGTTTTTGTATATCAATTATATCCCAATAGAACTACTAAAATTTTTTAAAATGTATCTATGAAAGTAATCACCTTTTTCCATACTTAAAGAAATGTATATTCAAGATTTAATGATCAGGGAGATGAAATGGCTCAGATTGAGGTAAGTGAGACAAAACCAGATATTAAATAAATATAAATAATAATATATTAACTAAATAGAAAAGGCAAACTGTGGGATGGAGGCTGGGCAGGACAATGAGAGTAAGAGGATACACAAATTGAGAAAAGGACACAGTTGAAAATGGAGACTCAAACAATAGAAAAGAATCCAGCTGTTTGTGTGTATCAGATGTAGCAGGATTTAACAGAAATACAGCTCAAACTTTTGAGTTAGACAGATATGAGGTCTATTTAATTGACTATTCAATTATTCAATTCAATTCTTATTTGTGTAAATGTGGTTACCACTCAGTCCACTCAATTGTACAATTGAAGAAATAATATTCTCTATGGTTCTTAACAAACGGTAATTATTAGTATAGACACTTTGCAGAGATATAGGCAAGGGATGATCTAGAGTTTGTGGTTTCTGAAACATATGCAATTTGTGGAGCCTCTTAGAAAAATAATTCAAAATTAATGTTACTAGCTTACATAAGAATAAAAGTTTAGCATGAGAAAGTAAATCACCACCAATTACAAATACCACAAATTTCATGTAGTTCCAAAAAATAACAAAACATTTTTATTAATAAACAGCTCAACACAGCTGTAGAATATATTTTTCTAAAATATTGGTGGCATATTTCATGACTACTTCATAGGACAATGATTTCATAATATAGTTTCCTATATAAATTACAGAAAACTAGTTTTCTCTTTCCTCTAGCACGCTTGTTAAAATTTGTTACATTTATTACTATTATTATTATTAAAAGGAAGCAAGTTTAGAAAGTGTTCGATTCAGGTTCACAGCTTAATACTGAAATTATTATCAAACATTCAGATTTATTGTTAAATTTGGGAAAACTATTACCACGTTTCTTCCACTTAGAATACAAAACTACAAGTCATTGAAAATTGTCATTTGGGGTGACATTTTATATACTAGCTGAATTGATGCTACCAATTAGCCAGTTTGTCACTGATGCTCTTACAATGTTATTTGTATTATGAATTGTCTATTATCTTTGTCAATGTCAGTATTTTGTGTCAAACAAACAAGAAACAAATCTTTGGCCAATGAGCTGACACAACACAATAATAAGTGGTAATATATAAAATGTGTGATCTCACACGCAGACATACTCAATATTTGTTTTAATGATACAAACTTGTGCCCTATAAACATGTTTCTGATAAATTCTACTTTATGCAATGCCCCCACAAAGAAAAATACCTGTTTTTTTTTTCTTATCTGGCATACGATGCATTATAGTGTATATGCCTGACAGAACATTTCTTCCTTTTTGATTAGACATCAATAAGAATCAATCTTTTGCGTATTATTTTATATTCCTGATGATTAGTATAATTTTTCACAGACTATCTTCTGACTCCAAACATGTGGAATCTTGTTTCTTCTATTTAATCAACTCCTCACAACTGATGCGAGGCAGTTTTTTGTATCATGTTGATGTTGTGATACCTCTTCTAGACCTATTTCTCTTGCACTCTAGTGACGGACTAGCGATTGTGGGCAGTAGAATGACTTCTGAAAGCACTCCTAGATTAAACAGAGAGTAAAATTTGACTTTCTGTGGAAGTGTCTGTGATACAGAAAAATATTTTTTTCCACAAAATCCAGACTATCTCAGCTCAGCTTCTTCTGAACCAGATCCTAAAATTGTCTGGAAGCACTGTAGCAACATCGACAGTAGGAAAGGTGGGATGGAGAACAAATAAGAGGGGTAATAAACTTGGTTGAAGCAAATGCAAATAAAATATTTTAAAACATAGAAATTGTTATGTAAACATAGGACCATATATATTAGTCAGCTCAGCATTCCATAACAAAATATCACAGACTGGTTGACTTCAAAAAATTAATTTTCTCAAAGTTCTGGAAGCTGAAATTCCACTGATAGAGGTGCTAACAAACTCTGTTTCTGGTGAAGGCCTCTTTCTGGTTTGCAGATGGCTGCAATCTCACTATGTCATCATGTTGCTCTTTCCTCAGTGTGGGTGCATGGGGAGAGAGAGCTCTCTGCTGTCTCTTCCTATAATGACATTATTAGATCAGTGTCCAACCTTATGACCTCATTTAACCTTAGTTACTGTCTCATAGGCTCTGTCTCCAAATAGAGTCACACTGATGGTCAGGGCTTCAGTGAATTTATGGGAGGTGAAGGTAGGGAACAATTCATTTTATGAAACCATTCTTAATACCTCTCCTAGGGTCTTGTAGGGAGTTTGTGTAAATGAAGGTCTTTAAATCTTAAACTTCTTCAACTTTATCTAATGCCACTGGTCATCCATGGGTTCTACCATTTCATGAGCATGCTGCTCATGTGCCTATCTTAATATAGTATTGTTATTAATAGTGCCACTTTAATTTTTATTAAGTTTATTAGTTTAAAAATGAAAACTCTAAAATGCATAGTATTTAAAATAGAAAATCTATTAGTCACTTTGCCTATTTTAAAATATATGTTTATACCTGTTTAAATACATACATATATATGCATTTCAAAAGCTATATTTACAAAGAAACCAGTAAATTAGGTAATAAATTATTCAACTGTAAAATTCCTAAGCTTAAAGTAATGGTCTCTGTCATGGTTTCATATATAAAGATGTAGTATTTTCTACATGTGCATAGGATACTTCAAAACTAATCAGACTGCATAGAGAAAATATAATTTCATAAAAGTCTGTAATCAAATCTAACACTAAAAATATTTGCCATAGTTTAATATTGTTTTCAACTATCTGTAATGTTTTGAAAAAGTTATTTTGATAGTTACAAATACAGAAAATTATTATTATATATGTCTTATTTTAAATAAGTTATGCTTGGAGGAGTCTATAAACATGAATAAAAATAAGTATTCTATTTTTTTCCAGATCTGATTTTCAAATTATAAGTTCATTTTATTGCTGCTATTAGTAGTAATATTAGGCAACAATTTAAGGAAAGTCACTAGAAAAATTATCCAGCTTTCATAATAGAACTGTGAGTAAATAAGAAATTAAGTGATGAAATAAATAGAAGTGAGAAATTGAAGAAGCTGAAGAAAACAAAGCAAAACTTAATAGAAGAACAAGTGCTTTAGACTTCCGTGCAGAAATCTTAGTAAGTATATAATTAGAATAGCAAATCCATTTGTCATTTGACTGTCAAAGTAAATAAAAGGGTAACATTTAAAATTGAGTGCCTCCAATAAGTGTTTAATTTAGATTTAATATGATAGTAAAAGTTGAAAATGAAAAACAAAAATGCTTTTAATTAAAGAACTGACAGTTCATATTTAATTCAGATATCGTGACTAAATAGTAAAACGGCTGTTCTCTTAAATCTATTTTCCACAGATATCTGGAGAGGTTTATAATTAGAACGCGCAAAAATATTTTTAAAGTATAATTCATTTATAAAATTTTTCTTCCATAATTATTAATGAATACATATATTAAAATATATTACTAAATTTTGTTGGAGCTATGTGTAGATATGTATATACATGTGTACATATATTTATATGTATAGATACACAATTCCCCATTTTTTTATACACAGAATTTCAGGTTCTTCAACAAATGAGTTAATTGTTCTCTTTTCATCCTCTAGAGACACTTATTCATAAGTATTATTTGTGTCAAGTGTGTTCAGAAGTTCTTACACACTTTAAATATTTAGTTTCTTCATTAAAAAGTCTATGCTCGGCCAGGCACGGTAGCTCATGCCTGTAATCCCAGCACTTTGGGAGGCTGAGGCAGGCAGGTCACCTGAGGGCGGGTGTTTGAGACCAGCCTGATCAACATGGAGAAACCCCGTCTCTACGAAAAATGCAAATTTGACTGGGCGTGGTAGCACATGTCTGTCATCCCAGCTACTCGAGAGGCTGAGGCAGGAGAATCGCTTGAACCCTGGAGGGGGAGGTTGCAGTGAGTCAAGGTCGTGCCATTGCACTCCAGCCTGGGCAACAAGAGCAAAACTCTGTCCCAAAAAAAAAAAAAAAAAAATTGTCTGTGCTCCAATTTTATGCCAAAGAAATTCTTCATGTTTTCAAATTATAACTTGATATACAGCATACTACCATGTAGTTGCCTAACCATGTGTGAATATTTATAGAAAATAGTTTATATTTCTCACTCTGTGTGTGTGTTTGTATACATAAAAATACATAGTTCCCCCATCTTAAATAACCATATGACTATTATAAGTAGCATCTCCCTATTTTAAAAATTACTACTTAAAAACAGTAAGAGAATCTGCTATTGGTTTGGAGGAGTGAGTGCTTCAACAAAGAAAAGCCGTAGGAGAAATGCCTTCTCTGTTTTAATCAAGGCTTTAAAAGAAATTAACATCATTGCTTCTCAAACTATTCTATAAAATAAAATGAGAAGATACTTTCCAAATTATTTTATGAGGGCTATATTACCCTGCCATCAAAGCCAGACAAAGACATCACAAGAAATAAAAACTACACACCAGCATACCCTATAAATACAGATACAAGTATCTTCAACAAAATACTAGCAAACAAAATCCAGCAGCATATTAAAGAATTATACACTATGATCAAACGGAATTTACCCCAATAATGCAACATAGGCACAAAATATGAAATCAATCAAAGTAATATCTGATATTAGTAAAATAAAAGAAAATAGTTATCTCAATTGATTTTTAAGAATCGACAAAATATACACTTCAACATGATAAAACATTCATCAAAGTAGAAATGGAAGGAAACTTTCTTGCATCTCCAAAATCCCACAGTTAACATTATATAATATTGAAAAAAACTTTCCCCACTAGATCAGGAATAAGACAAGAGTGTCCACCCTTGCCAATTCTATTCCACATTATACTAGAAGTTCTAGCCAGATAAGACAAGAAAAAGACATAAAACGTATTCCAATTGGAATCAAAGAAGTAAAATTATCTCAATTCACAATACATATATGACTTTATTGATAGAATACCTTAATAATACATGTACATGGAAATCTATAAGTCTTAATAAAGAAGATCAGCAAAGTAGCAGATACAAGCTCAATATGAAAATCAGTTTAATTTCTGTACAATGATAATGAACAATCTATAAAAGAACAATTTCATTTATAACAACATAAACAAGTGTGTAAGTATATAATTAATAAGGAAGTGTAAGATATAAAACATTGTGAGAAATTAAATAAGACCAACAAATGAAAAGTCATGTCTTATTCATCGATTGGAAGATATGATGTTGTAAGATAGCAAGTCACTGAATTGACCTACAGATTCAATGCTGTCCCAAATCAAAATTGCAACAGTCTTTTTGGCCTACAACCTGCTCCTGAAATGCATATAAAAATATAAGGGACCTGAAGAGCCAAAACAGTTTTTAAAATAGAAACAAAATTGTAGGACTCAGATGTCTGATTTCCAAACTTACTGCAAAGCTGCAGTAATTAAAGCAGTGTGGGACTGGCATAAGGATAAACATAGAAATCAATGGATTATAATTGAAAGCTCAGAAGTAAACATATCAGGGACGTATGATTATTCAATAAGGGAAGAATAGTCTTTTCCACAAATGGTGCTGGGACAACTGGACATCTGCATGGAAAATAAAAATGTGGACCACTATCACGTACTATACACAAACATTAGCTCAAATGGATGAAAGATTTAAATGTAATACATAAAACTCTTAGAAGAAAACATAGGTGTAAAATTTTATGATCTTGAATTAGGTAATGGCTTCCTAAATACATCACCAAAAGAACAAAGATAAAAAGAATTTTAAAATAAATTGGATGTCATCACAATTAGAAAACAAAACAAAAACTTACGTTATTCAGAGGACCCTATCAAAAAAGTAAAAATGACCACCAACTTATAGAATGAGAGGAAATATTTTTAAATCATGTATCTAATAAGTTTTTAGTATCTAAAATATATTTCTACATCATGTGTACTAAAATAATAAAATCATTTAAAAAAGAAAATAATTTGACAGGTATTTCTGCAAAGAAAATATACATAAGGCCAGCAGACACAGGAAAAGATACTCAACATCAATGGTCATTACAGAAATGCAAACAAAACTGCAATAAAACACCACTTTACGCCTACCAACATGAGTATAACCAAACCAAATCTAACCAACCGAGCAACCAACAAAAAATATAAAAAATCAACTGCAGGCAAAGATGTGGAGAAACCGCAACCTTTATACCACTGCTAGTGGAAATGTAAAATGCAAATGCGCAGCTGCTGTGAAACATTTTTTGTCAGTCCTTCAAAAATGTAGGCAGAACTTACAATATATCCATGCATTTCACTGCCAGTCTGATATCATAGGGCACTGAAACCATGTTAACATGCAAACAGTGGCATACACACTTTTAAGAGAATTTCACCAAGTTCTAATATTTACATGATTTGAGTCACAAAGGGAGAAGAGAAAAATAAAATTATGGCCAACATTTTCCAACTTTGGCAAAAGACATAAAGTTATAGATACAAGAAAATCCCCCAATGAGAGGAATTCAGAGAATCATCCTAGGCACATCATATTTAAACTTCTAAAAACCAAAAATATTACGAAAAATCTTGAAAAGAATCAGTAATTTTAATTACCACAAATGTAGAAACTATGGTGACCACAGAGAGAGGGACAACAGCTTTAAGAGACAGAAGAAAAAAATAAAAATGAAGACTTTCAACTGGTAATTCTGTATTCATTTAAATCTCCTTCAAAAGTGAATTTAAAATAAAAACACTTTCAGATAAAGAAAAAAATAATAAAATTTGCTGTCACTAGACATGTGATACAGGAAATGCTAAGGGAAGTTTTTCAAGCTGAAGGGAAATATACAGGAGTGAAAATCTGGCCATTAAAATAAGAAAATGAAGAGCATCAGAAATAGTAAATATAGTTTTATATATACAATAATATTTTTAATCTTTATTTAAAATTTACACTACTGTTTAAAGTAGACATTTTAACACTTTTTTTGTGGGAGTAAGATATATGTGGTAGCAATACATATGACACCTATAGTATAAAGGTTGATATGGTGGATAGATGAATTTACATCATTGAAGGTTATCAGTAAACAAACTACATAAAAAGGTACACCATAAATATTAATCCCTAAGCAAATCCCGAAAAGATATAATGCAAAGAGGTTGAGCTGAAAGATCAATAGAAAAGTTAAAAAATTAAATGTTAGGGCCGGGCACAGCGCCTGCCTCACGCCTGTAATCCCGGCATTTTGCGAGGCCGAGGCGGGTGGATTTCGAGGTCAGGTGATCGAGACCTTTCTGGCTAACACGGTGAAACCCCGTCTCTGCTAAAAAAAAAAAAAAAAAATACAAAAACTTAGCCAGGCGTGGTAGCATGCTTCTATAGTCCCAGCTACTCCGGAGGCTGAGGCAGGAGAATCGCTTGAACCTAAGAGCCGAAGGTTGCAGTGAGCTGAGATCACGCCACTGCACTCCAGCCTGCGTGAGAAAGCGAGGCTCTATCTAAAAAAAATAAAATAAAATAAAATAAAATAAAATAAAATAATTTTAGGAGTGTCCAAATAATTTAAAAGAGCCGGAAGTGGGACAGAAAGGAACATAAAATAAAAACAGCAGTCAGAAAAAAAAAAAAAAGGCAGACCAAAATTCAACCATATAAATATTTTCATTAAATGTTAGTAAACTAGGCACTTCAAATGAAAGGCAGGGATTATAAGAACTCATTAAAAAAATAAAATCTTATATTTTGCATTCGTTTAAGCATTTCTTATTCTTTGCACCACCTGAATATCCACCAGCTTCTTCATTGTGTCTTCTAGTATTTGGTGGTCAGAACTGAGCCCTGAATTCAGAGGCACTGTAACTGAGCCGAAAAGGTTGAGTAAAAATTAACAGAAGACAACAGCACTCAGAATGGGGAGGCAGCAGGTTAATTTATACGTGTTGACTCTCTCTGAAGAAATATATTGGAAGTTGTGTTTTTATTTGTTTTCATACTTACATTTATGTTTTTCCTCAAAATGTTTTCAACCAAAACAAAAAAGAAAACTTTGTTAAATAACCAGATTATTCAGCTAAATTTCTTGACATAAATTGCTATGACTATAATTTGAATAACAAAAATTATTTAGTTTGTCTGTCTGAATGAAGCCTATTATTTAGAGTATGTAGTGTTTTTTTTTTTTTTTTTTTTGAGACCGAGTCTTGCTCCGTTACCAGGCTGGAGTGCAGTTGTGCGACCTCGGCTCACTACAACTTCCGCGTCCCGGGTTCAAACAATTTTCCTCTCAGTCTCCCGAGTAGCTGGGACTACAGGCATGTGACACACACCTAGTTAATTTTTGTATTTTGAGTACAGACTGGGTTTCACCATGTTGGCCAGGATGGTCTCGATCTCTTGACCTTGTGATCTACCTGCCTTAACCTACCAAAGTGCTGGGATTACAGGCGTCAGTCACCGCGCCCCGCCAAGAATATGTAGAGATTTTTAAAAATATTTTTCATTGAAAATTAAACAAAACATACACTGAAATCGCATCCTGTTGGTAAATAAAATATTTCTGGGGAAAAAATACCCTGTGCCTCAGACATTGATACATTGTCAAGTGGAGTTGAATCTAGGAAGTCATTTACTACTTCAATGATAATTTGATCACATCAGGAGATCATAAGTATGTATTTTGGTAAATAAGAGAATTTGGCTCTTAAACTTGGAAGCCAATACTGTGATGACAAATAACAGACCTGTTTATCCAAGTTCCCATGGAGAATTCAATTGCTTTCTATTCATTTCTGAATAGTGATGGTATATTGAAAGTATTTTATTTAAATGAACAACCAAGTTGTGAATTCTATAACATGGTGATTTTGCACAGGGTTGAAGATGCACACTTTACACTGTAATAATTTCAAAAACTGTTCTATAAATACTCATTTTCAGTTAGCCACTATTCAGAGAATTATGATAGTCACTCTAAGAATGTGTTTGAAAAACCATTGCTGAATTTAGCACTGAATGATTAGTTATGTTATTAGAGGAGTGCTGAGTTTCAGTCATTGAAATTTAACACAATTCTGCAACCCACTGCTGAGAGTACTTCATTTCATTCCCATAGAAACTGACGCTTCTTTGACAAATAGACTGTAAGTAGCTTTTGACAAATGAGTGTTAGAATTTTAAGTCTTTGCTGTTGGTAGAAATTTTAAGCATAACAATATAGTTCAGAAGATATTTTTCCTATTCTAAATTTTGTTTCATTGTAACTACTAAAAACTAAGTTTTATATGACAACTATTTCCAATAAAACAAATTTTTAGAAATAAATACTTGGTATTTTATACTGTACGTGAAATGGTGTAATACAATTGACAGGTAGATCGTAATAAAAGCAAGATGCCTTTGGTAAACTCTAGGATAATAAATAAAATATATAAAAAGTTTTCAAATAATAAGCCAATAATGTAGGTAAAATGGAATCATAAAAATTTAAATAATAGAATACAAGTGGAAAATGAGGAAAAAGTAAGAAAAAACAATGGGACAACCAGTAAAATCACAAGAAAAACAACTAGTAAGGCTATAGATATACTTTAATATATCAATAACGACATTAAATTAAAATGTTGGAAACATCCTGATTAGAGGACATTATTGGAAGACATCCTGATTATTACCAGATTGGGTAACAAATCAACATCCACTTATAAAGGGGGTCAATTTGGCAAGAGGATCTACAAATCCAAAATATTTATTCACTTAAAGCATAGCTTCAAATATATGAAACAAACTGATAGTTATATGAAGAAATAAAAGAATCCACAGTCACAATCAGATATGTCAATATCCTCTCCCTGTAATATATCCATGGCCCATTATAAAAGTCTTAACATATTTAAATAGATAAAAGTCTACATAGTACATTGTCTGATCACAGTGGGATTTAATTAGAAAAAAAACAACAGAAAGATATCAGGAAAATTCCCTAATCTATAGAAATTGAACAAAATGCTTCTAAACAGAATATACATCAAAGAAGAAATAAAAAATAAAGTTAGAAAGTACATATTCTGAACAAATAAAAATGAAATGCAACATACCAAAATCTACAAGATATCTGTAAAGCAGTACTTAGGATATTTATAGATATTTATAATACTAAACATTAGAAAACAAAATTTTTAAAACTCAATGAACTCAGCTTCTCCTTTAAGAATTTAGAAAAACACAAGAAGAAATACGAAAATGGCAGAGATCAAACAAGTAATTAATGAAATAGAGAAACTGAAAATTAACAGAGAAAAGTCAACAAAATAAAAACTTGTTGTTTGAGAATATCAGTAAAGTTGATCAATCTCTAGTAAGACTAATACAGAAAAAAAGACAAATGGAAATGTATTATACCAACAATAAAGGGTAATTAAGGAATATAAGAAGCATAATATGCCAAAAAATTGACAACTTAAGTAAAATAAAAAATTCATTGAGATAAAACCTACTAAAATTGATAAACTGGATTACTTCAAAATAACTTTTGTGTATTAGGGACTCAATTAATAGAGTGAAAGACCACCCACAAAATGAGAGGGAATATTTGCAAATTATGTATCTAATAAGAGGTTGCTATTCAGAATATTAAGAAAAAATCTTCTGCAGCAACAACAACAACACAAACACACAAAATTTAACTGGAAAATGAACAAACGACTTGCATAGATGTTTTATCATAAGAAATATTAAAACAGTCAATAAGTGTATGAAAAGATGGCCGATACCCCCAATCATTAGGACAATTCAAATGACAACCACAATGAGATACCAACTTATCTATGAGGGTGGCTACCGAAAAAACAAAAGTAAAACAGAAAATATCAAGTATTGGTGAGGATGTGAAGAAATTGTAACCCGTTATGCACCGTTGCTGGGAATGTGAAATGCTGAAATATCTATGTTAGTTCCTCATAAAGTTAAAAATACAATATGATCTAGTAATTCTTTGGGGTGTATAACCAAAATTATTGAAAGCAAGTACTTGAAGAGATACTTGTACAACAATCTTCAAAGCAGAATTATGTGCAATTGTCAAAGGTGGAAGCAATCCAAACATCTGACTATATATGAATAGATAAGCAAAATGTGGTAGGTATTTACAAGAAAATATTATTTGGATTATTACAAAAGAAGGCAATCCTAACACATGCTACATGTTTGGACTTTCAAATTGATCAAATTTATGAAGTGATTGTTCCAAAGAAGATGTCACTCTACTTCAGGATCACACAAATATATTGTGAAAATAATAGTGATATAAGTAGTAAAAACATGCTCTCAGTTTAAAATCTCAAAATAGTCAAAAAATTGTAAATCACACACACTTCAAACAGAAGTTGGCAATGTAAATCACCATAATTTGGGTAAAGTCACAGAAACTACAGGGTAAATATAAACGCTAAGAGTTTAAGAAAATGAAATGTTATTTCAAATACTGTAATATATTGCTTATTTATTATTTCTAAAGTTCCATTCTTACATTTATCTAAAGCTAGTTAAGTCATTGACATTTTAGAAGGGTTACCTTCTAGATAATTATAATTTGCAATATAACTAGTATATACATACATACACTGAGAGAGAATGTACTCATAATGATCATGACATAGTCATGTTAATTGTATCTGCCTTTGAAGAGTATGAATTAATATTTTACAATGTTTTAAACATTGTATCAATGATTTTACTCACAATCTTCTGGTAGAAAATCATTATTTTTATTGTGTAATACAGGTGAAGAAATATACAGGTTTAATGCCTCAGCTAATGATATAGAGAAAGTTGCGGCAGGGGTCAACGATTACCATTTATTTGGGGATGTCACTTTCAAACTGCTGTTACACATTGACCTCTGAAAGAAAATCAATTATATAGAGCTTACTGGCTTAGAGAATGTCAATGCAATGCAGTTTAATTCATCATTAAACCTGTACTGTCTGTTTTACTAGTCTATTGTTTACTGTGAGTAGTAATGCAGCATAAAAACCACATCTGGAAAATAAGGAAAGGTTTATTTATTGGGATATCTACTAGACATTAGTAATATGCCTGCTGAAGTGCTTCCCTATCAGACTGAATACATTTTTCTAAAAGATTTTAATTTATTGAATGAGACTGAAGCAGAAAGTAGAAGAGATAATCATTCTATTGCACTAAATGTAATGTGTTATTGTTATAATTCTGGAATTGCATTAAAACACTCAGGGAAATAAGCTGTCTCGATGAAGAATAATGGATTCAAAGGCAGCTGGATGACAAAAAGAGGTAACTAAGTTTTCCATTTCTAAGCAATTTACTGTCTGACAAAAAGGCATGCATGTATATATATATGTGTGTGTGTGCATATATATATATGTGTATATATATAGTGGGAATTGTTTTGTTCTGTAACTACATACAGAACTCCAAATCCAGTAAATCCTCTTACTAACAAGAACATATGACAATAAACACAATTCAGTAAACTAAAAATATTGGCTAAAGACATAAAATTTATTCTCAAGAGAGTACTTCTTGTGAATTTTGACAAAATGTTAATAAACTAGAATTTTTCCTTTTAATTCTTCTTCCCAAAATTCATATCATTTGCATAGTGTTAGCTTGGATTTCTCACTTGTACATAGAACAAGTGCAGGGATTAAATTTTTTGTAAGAGACATTTCTGCTACCACAGCATAGAGGCATAGGACAGACTTTCTGGTACCTTCTTAAATACATAGGCAGATTTTTCTCTGGTGTAAGTTTTATTAGAGGACAACTATTATTGGATTATGAAGTTTCTTTGGCGTGATTTTGGTTTTAGTTTCTGACCTCATTTGGTTCCAAGGTAACTCATACCTCCTGCCCTCTATAGGAACTGTATTAAAAACTAGTTGTAGCAATTTGGTGATAGGACTTACAATAAGTAATATATCTATCCTGTCTTCAAACTAATTCATGGCATTATTTTCTCCTGCTTTAACTTATCATATTTGTTTTCACTATCTGGGACTTAGTTTTAGCTTGATGTTATATTACAAAATAAGGGAGTATATGCATGTGTGAGGTTCAGTATATTTTTAATATATAAACAACTTCCTATTTTTCTTCTGAGTGTGATTTAAAGATATCTTTTTGAGAGAATCTGCATGACTGCCTCCTTGGATCACACATTCCTATTCAGCCTACTGAATTTTCCTGCCCCACCATGTCATAGTCACCTGGTTATGTGATAAAATGTATGCACACATTCATACTGAATATTTTTGGTGAAAATAAAGCATCGTTATTTCTTGTGGTAAGGGATATTAGATGTCATGCATTTCCACTTCCTTCAGTTGCTTAGAAATAAAGAAACTCAGACCTAGAAAAGTCAGGCCATTTCCTCAATATCATTCATCACAAAATATGTTGCACAGTTCTATTTAAAAACATCCTGATTTACTATCTTATTTTAAAACTTTCTAAAAAAAAAAAAAAAAAAACTTGTGAATCATTTGCAAAAGACCTGATACTCACAAAATTGGGAAAATGCTGCATCTCTTTAACGAAGTAACACCAAAACTACCATCTGTGTTTGTGTTTGTATTAGTCCATTTTCACACTTACATGAAGATACCGCTGGAGACTGGGGAATTTAAAAAGAAAAGAGGTTTAATTGACTCATGGTTCTGCAAGGCTGAGTAGGCCTGAGGAAACTTACAATCATGGTGGAAGGTGAAGGGGAAGGAGGCACCTTCTTCACAAGGCAGTAGGGGAGAGAAAGTGTTCAGAGGAAACTAACATTTTTAAAACCATCAGATCTCATGAGAATTCCCTCATTGTCATGAGAACAGCATGGGGAATACTGCCTTCATGACCCTATCACCTCCCACCCGATCTCTCATTAGACATGTGGAGATTACAATTCGAAATGAGATTTGCGTAGGGACACAGAGCCAAACCATATCAGTGTTCTTCAAATACAGATTTTCATGAAAGCGAAATAGAGGTAGTGCTAAGAAGCATGAAAGTGTTTAAAATTATTTAGAACATTAACCCAAATTTATATGCCCATTCTTGGCTTTTAATAAACATAGTGAATGTTGGAAAACAGTTGTGTTCTTTTTTTATATTTCTATTTAATATTCCTAAGTAGTTCTGGTTATATTTACTTATCATTAAATATATTTTCATTTATGTTTTAAATTATAAATTTTACAGTGGTCATTTAACTTAAAACTTAGTTTACTATACGAATAAATCTATCACATATGTACTTCTTTCAACTTACAAGCATTATTTAATCAAGTAGTTTCCTGATTTCTATTCTAGACCAATGTATAACAAACTTTGAGAATATCTACTACTCATTTTCTATGCATTATTTTATATATATATATAAAAAACTAAGTGCCACTGAGAATGAAGTATAAAAATTCTTGGCATGTCATGACAGGTTGATTACCTTTTGGGCCATGTTTGCTTTCATCTTCATCTCCTGACATTCCAAGCTAAACCCTCCTTTGCCCTCTTCGGGGAATTTCGTGTATCTTAAGTGTTCCCAAAGTTTCCATATCATCTCACACATACTTCCATCTGCACAACTTTCTTTCTGTCCATTGAAGTTGTTTAGAGTTCATCTGACAATATTTGACTCATCCCCGAACCTTCAATTCAGATATTACTAATTTATGAAATTTCACAGCTCAATCCTAGATAGGGTTAATACCCCGGGAGAAAATGAAGTATATTTCCAGCTGTTAAACTATGTTAGATACCTCATTTAATAATTACAACAACAGTGTAAATGTATATGTTGACCCTTTGCTGCCACTGATAAACACTGCTCTTAAGTAGGTAAAAGGTAGTCAGAGAAGCTCCCTGTTCCTGCATGCCTCTCATTCTCTGAAGCATTCGCTCTGCATGGTGTGACTTGACCAGTGAAGATTGGTGGTCCACTTACAAGACCTAGGGAATTATGCATTTCTGTTGATTATTTCTTATTTCTTTATAGCCAGAGAGTTTTGTGAGATAATGAATGTTTCACAATTGATGAAACTTTTATCATATAAAACTTTTTGTTTTTCTAATGAGAGACAAAAATGAAATAAAAAATAAATAAATAGTTTTTCCTATCTCAACACAACTTTCTCTTAGTTTCTCCCTTCTATGGAATAAAAATCACATGGTCTCTTTAAGAATCTTTAGTCACTTAGTTTTCTTACCCAAGAATAAAAAACAAATTTAAACTAAATTATATTTAGTCACAAAATAGGTGCATATTTAATGCTATTAAACAATTTAGTAATATATTCTAAAGTCCTATAGAGAACGCACATTAATAATATAATTTCCTGAAAGACTTCTACAATTCATGCTTTAAGCACTACTGTCTATGAATTTATCTTTTAGAAGTGCTCACAAAATTGCTCAGTGATACATTGTTTTAAGAGAAAAGGAAAAAGGAAGAGCAAATTTAAACAATATAAAAAGCCATCAATCAAGGATTTCTGAGAACAGCTCATAATCCTATTCCAATCCTACTTCTTAGCTAACTATTAATAATATTAAATATATCCTTCTAAGAATTATCATTTATATCTATGTAAATACTATTATGCCATAAACATGTTTTAACAAAAAGGAATTATCATACGAATAGTACTGTTAATTTACTGCTTTACTTAACAATACAATGTGAACTAGGTATTTTTCCTATTCCAAAGGATAGAGCTCAATTATTTTAAAAGACATAAAATAAAGTTGAATAAATTATTCTACCAAATTTCCAATGAGTAATTTCTTTTACTATGAGGTATTTAACTGATGTTTTATAATGCCTTAATACTTCAAACATATGAAATAGTGAATACAAAAGCAATTTTAATGTATATGAGCTTAAAAACAAAAAAGAGGGATACCTAGGTGCCAATTAACATAAAGGAACTCAAAAACCACAGTGGTAGACTGAAATCAAAGTTGCATTATCCCCAGGGTATATTTTGACTGGATATGGCTTAGAGGCTTGGATTTTAAAACTAGTATGAAGATCAGAGTCAAGGCTTTAAGACGGATGCATGGCTACAGCTAAACCCGATAAATTCCATAAATCAAGGAGCTGGGCAAAGCCTGTCTTACCTACAAATGGAGAAAATAAAGCCCTGGTTAAGGAGCGCACATTCTGTAATCACAAAGCATACATAGAAACTTATTTCCAACTCTCAATTAAAAAACAAATCTAGACTTAAGGAAGGAGAGATTTTATTTGAAAAGACTACTACAATAGAGAAAGCACTCTGACCTCAGCATGTGTAACAAACTTCTCAAAATCACACAGTAAAAGAGCTTTCTTGTATAGGGAGGTTTAAACAGGGTATACAGGAACTTTGTGGGGAAATTCCTGCAAATCCTGCCCATGTAGGGGTGAAACGTAGGCATGGGAGTGAATATGCAGCATCAATGGAACAGTCTAGTAGAAAATGTCCTCTGTTGTCAGTTGACTCTTGAAAATGAGTTGTTAACGGAGGATGTTCTGCACATTAGTGTTTGCTTAACTCTGGATTGAGCCAAATTTTAGGGGCCAGAGGGGGAGACGAGAAGCCTGACTAAAGTTTGGACAAGTCAAGTCACTGGGTAAGTTACAGTATATTGTGAGCACTTGGTCAGCACCTCCTGTTGTTAGACACAAAGCGTGCCCTTTAGACACTGATAAGAATAGAACAGGAGTCACTGCAAGGCTGAGATTAGTCAAAGTAGTTTTCAGAGGTAGACTGGCTTTTATGAGTCTGTTGGCCTTGAAGGATGGACTGTCTCATCTCTGGAGTATTTGCGAGACTGGCAGTTGTCGGAAGGTCTTATATATCAGGCACTAGACAAAAGATAAGCCAAGAATATAATAAAAATAATAATTATTAAAGGCTAAATAAGTGAATAAAGTCAATATGTAAGTTTTGAAGGGAAGTTTGTGGGAAGATGAGAACATTTCAGGACTGAAGAATTCTTAGGTTGTGGAATAAGGAGGACTGGCAATTCATCAAATTTTCAAGGTTGTGGTCTGAATATTTTTGGTGATGGCATAGACATCAGAGAGATTGTGGAAAAAAAAAATACATACAGTAATTGCTCTGACCGCTATGCAAATGTCTTTCTAGAAAGCACAAATTACGTCCACTGACACATATTTTGAAGCACCATTCCATTTTATAGTTCTCTGGTGATGATGTTAGCGGTTTTGGTAAGATTGCCACACAATCCTGGTTATTCTCTTAGCAAATCATAGCAAAGATTCAATGCATTTCTCGAGTTGCCCAAGCAGCAGTAGCACAAGGCACAAAAAGTTATTCATGATAGAA
Source organism: Chlorocebus sabaeus (assembly GCF_047675955.1). NCBI lineage: Eukaryota > Metazoa > Chordata > Mammalia > Primates > Cercopithecidae > Chlorocebus > Chlorocebus sabaeus. Next base: position 72,107,800 of record NC_132906.1, on the reverse strand, counting down.
CTGCAACAATGATGAGTCCTTCAAAGTACACATCAAATCATTGGTGTACTTTTAGCTTGCAGTACTTTTTAGATCCAATAAGGTGCTGGAGAGTCAAGTTTTAGTTCTTGGTGACACCAAGTCAGGAGAGAGAGAGAAAAATTGCACAAACTTGTTTGGAAGATTTTAAAAGATGATGAAAGAAAATGGAAGAATTAAACACTTGGTAATGGTTGACAATTTGTGTTAGGTGACAGGACATAGCCCAATTCATAGTTAAGAGACAAAGCTGTTTTATCCATAGTGAGAGAGGAAATGTAAACCAAAAGTGTGTCTTATAATTTTCTGATATATAAAATGTTTATTTTACAGCCACTCTCCCTTTGATTATGGATAATTTCAAAGATCTATTATTCTTGACAACAAAGTAAGACTAGCCTTGTTAGGTTTGGCCTGATTCTTTATACAGGCACTACAACAGTGATAATTTACCTTAAAGCCTTGCTTAACTTGCTTTGCTAGAAGTTATAAAAAATGTATCAGATTAGACTTTTAAAAGCCTCTCGAGGCTATGAAGCCGAGCTGAGAGCTTACTGTACAATTTTGTGTGTAGTACTTACAGATTTGAGTGAATTTCACTTTTCTCTTTGTAACCAAAATATGCTAAGATTCCTGGGTCTGACCGGAAGTGAACTTACCCACTCATTTGAAAGACTGGAAACCTTATAACCCAGTCAACAAGCCAATTTTCTCAAAAGGTCTTTGTAAGCATTGGTTCCGTTAAGTTAATCTTACCTCCTTAAAAGTGTCTTTTCATATTTGATCAAATGAGTAATATTCTTAAATATGATATTTCAGTCAAATCCTTGGTTGCATGACCAATGTATTCCTTTAATAAGGAGGGCAGACTCTTACGGAATCTACGCAATAATTATATTGCCATGAAAGTAATAATAATAGATTTCAAAGAGGAGCCAGACAGAGAGAAAAGATAAATATTTCAATCCTGTTTACAAAAGCATAGTCGACTAAGTTTTACGGTTATAAATAGCTTAAAGGAAAAGAAAGATTTCTTAAGTCCAGAAAATAGAATGCGGCAACAATTTTGTTTCAAACAAAACCATAATTATCCTTTTTTATCTCAAAATTGTACACAAGTTTATTCAGTCTTATGTATAATAATCCAAACTTATCCACACGGCATACATTTCAAGGTTCCCAGGAGATACATGAAACCATGGATAGCACTTAACACTATACTATATTTTTCCTATACATACCCTGATAAAGTTTAATTTGAGAATTAGGCAAAGTAAGAAATCAACAACAACAACTAAAAACAGAACAAGTATGACAACTATAGCAATATGTTAGCAATACTACTCTTGTGCTTTGGGGCCATTATTAAGTAAAATATGGATTAGTTGAACATAAGCACTTGTCTACCAGGGCAGATGATATGATAAGGGCTATGACAATCCAGACTAAAGATGCTATTTATTGACTCATGAGTGTTTAACATATATAACATGGAGACTGTGGACAAAAGGACAATTCATGTCCTGGGAGGGACAGAGTGGGACAGTATAATATCTTATTACACTACTCAGAATGGTGTGCAATTTAAAACTTATGAATTGTTCATTTCTGGAATTTTTCATTTAATATTTTCAGACCATAGTTGACTTCAGGTAACTGAAATGGAGGAAAAGGAAACCACAGATGAATGGAGATTATTGTAATTAATTTTTTGTTCTGCTCAATCTTGAGATAGCATCTCTTTATCCCATCTGCTTTTTTGTTTACTAGAATTCTTCATATCCTGACTCAGTCCACTGAGATGGTCTAACTGTTATTTAAATTATTCCATCAGAGGTCTTGCTCAAAACTGGCTGACACAGTCATTTTTATGAGTCTGTAAGAAAATCTTGTTTTTTTTTTTTTGAAAAATCTGACCTGTAGTTGACACAAAAGTGCTTTCAGGCACACATGAGAGTTAAAAACCACATGTAGGTGATAAAAGGCTTAAAATCGTTCTGGCAATCTTGCTGATAATATTTGAAACTAAAATGTCATATAAAAGTTATTATAAAAATAATGTAAGTGGCAAAGTTGTTTCTGTGGAATGCAAAACAAAACAAAGTAAATCCCAAATGTGTTCGAGAAATTGCATAATAAATTTAATTATTAATTTTATTTTCAACAAAGATTGAGTGTATCTAATTTATGAAAAGAGATTAACATAATATTTGCAGAAGAAATTTCAGGTACATAACAATTCTAAGACATAACATACTACAAAAATAACAAGCCAATAATTAAAATATATAAAAATACATTAAGACTATTAAGTAAACACATTCAGTAAGTCTGGGGTAGCATCTGTATATCAATGAAATGAAAAAGGAGCTATTACAACCAATATGGCAGAAATACAGAAAATCATTCAAGGCTACTCTGAACACCTTTACATGCATAAACTAGAAAATCTAGAGGAGATGGATAAAGTCCTGGAAATATATGACCCTCCTAGATTAAATCAGGAAGAATTAGAAACTCTAAATAGACCAATAACAAGCAGCAAGATTGAAATGATAATTTTAAAACTGCCAACAAAAAAAAAAGTCCAAGACCAGATGGATTCACAGCTGAATTCTATCAGACTTTCAAAAAAGAATTGATACTGATCCTCTTGACACTATTCCACAGGATAGAGGAAGAAGGAACCCTTCCTAAATAATTCTATGAAGCCAGCCTCACCCTAATACCAAAATCAGGAAAGGAGATAATCCGAATAGAAAACTACAGACCAATATCCCTGATAAACACATACACAAAAATCCTCAACAAAATACTTAGTAACTGGTCAAGTGTGGTGGTTCATGCTTGTAATCCCAGCACTTTGGGAGGTCAAAGAGAGCAGATAACCCGAGGCCAGGAGTTAGAGACCAGCCTGGCCAACATGGTGAAACCAGGTCTCTACTAAAATTACAAAAAATTAGCTGGACGTGGTGACAGGTGCCTATAATCCCAGCTACTCAGGAGGCTGAGGCAGGAGAATCGCTTGAACCCAGGGACAGAGGCTGCAGTGAGCCAAGGTCATGCCATCGCATTCCACCCTGGGCAACAAGAGTGAAACTCTGTCTCAAAAAAACAAAGCAATGACAACAACAACAACAAAACCCCAACAACAAAATAGTAACTGAATCCAACACCATATCAAAAGACATTGCACCATATCAAGTTGGTATCATACCAGGGATGCAAGGATGGTTTAGCATACTCAAGCCAATAAATGTGATACCCCACAAAAATGGAATTAAAAACAAAAACCACATGATCATCTTAATAGATGCAGAAAAAGTATTTGGTAAAATCTAGCCTCTCTTTATGCTTAAAACGCTTAGCAAAATTGGTACAGAAGGGGCATACCTTAAGGTAACAAAAGCCATTTATGACAAACCCACAGCAAACATTATACTGAACAAGACAAGAACTGGAACAATACAAGAATGTCCACTTTCATTACTTCTATTCAATATAGTACTGAAAGTCCTAGCCTGAGCAATCAGACAAGAAAAAGAAATCAAGGGCATTCAAATCAGTAAAGAGGAAGTCAAACTGTTGCTGTTTGCTGATGACATGATCATATACCTAGAAACCCTAAAGACTCATCCAAGTAGCTCCTAGAAATTTAAATGAATTCAGCAAAGCTTCAGGATATTAAATTAATGTACACAAAACAGTAGCTCTGCTATGCACCAAGAGCGACTAAGTTAAGAATCAAATCAAGAACTCAACCCCTTTTACAATAACTGCAAACAAAATAAAATACTTAGGAATATATTTAGCCAAGGAGGTGAAACACCTCTACATGGAAAACTACAAAACACTGCTGACAGAAATAATAGACAACACAACCAAATGGAAACATATCCCCTGCTCATGGATAGGTAGAATCAGTATTGTAAAATTGACCATACTTCCAAGTGAAATCTACAAATCAAACAAATCTCATCAAAATACCACCATCATTCTTCACAGAACTAGAAAAAAAAAATCCTAAAATTCATATGGAACCAAAAAAGAGTCCACATAGACAAAGCAGGAACAAGCAAAAAGAATAAATCTGGAGGCATCACACTATCCGACTTTGAGTTGTACTATCAGGCCAGAGTCACCAAAAACAACATAGTACTTCTATAAAAATAGGCTCATAGACCAATGGAACAAAATAGAGAACCCAGAAATAAAGTCAAATACTTACAGTCAAGTGTTCTTTGAAAAATCAAACAAAAACATAGGCGGGGAAAGGACATCCTATTTCATTCATGTAGAAGAATGAAACTGGATCTTCATCTCTCACCTTATGCAAAAGTCAACTCAAGGTGTATCAAGGACGTAAATCTAAGACCTGAAATCATAAAAAAAATCTAGAAGATAGCATTGGAAAAACACATCTAGATATTGGCTTAGGTAAAGACTTCATGACAAAGAACCCGAAAGCAAATGCAACAAAAATGAAGATGAATGGGTGGGACCTAATTAAACTAAAAAGATTCTTCACAGCCAAAGAAACAATCAGCAAAGTAAACAGAGTGGGAGAAAATCTACATGATCCATACCTCTGGCAAAGGACTAATATCCAGAATCTATATGAACTCCAACAAATCAGCAAGAAAAACAAACAAAAACAAGCCATCTCATCAAAAATTGGGCTAAGGACATGAATAGACAATTCTCAAAATAAGATATAAAAGTAGGCCAAGAAACGTATGAAAAAATGCTCAACATAACTAAAAATCAGAGAAATGCAAATCAAAACCACAATGCAATACTACCTTACTTCTGAAAAGGTGGCCACAACAACAACAAAAAATAATAGGTGTTGGCATGGCTATGGTGAAAAGGGAACAGTTTCATATTTTACACTGTGAAAAATGAACACTTTTCCACTGTTGGTGGGAATGTAAACAAGTCTAACCACCATGGAAAACAGTATGGAGACTCCTTAAAGAACTAAAAGTAAAACTACCATTTGATTCAGTAATCCCACTACTGGGTGTCTACTCAGAGGAAAATAAATCATTATACAAAAAAGATAATACTCATGTTTATAGCAGCACAATTCTCAATTGCAAAAATATGGAACCAGCCCAAATGCACATCAATCAATGAGCGGATAAAGAAAATGTGAATATATATATATGTGTGTGTGTGTGTGTGTATATAAATATATATTTATAAAAAATATATATATTCACCATGAATTACCTCTCAGACATAAAAATGAATGAATGAAATGATGGGATTCACAGTAACCTGTATGCAACTGGAGACCATTATTCTGTGACGTAACTCAGGAGTGGAAAAGCAAACATTATAAGGTCTTTCTTACAAGTGAGAGCTAATCCATGAGGGCGCAAAGGCATAAGAATGATACAAAGGACTGGCCTGGTGTGGTGACTCACACCTGTAATCTCAGCACTTGGGGAGGCCAAGGTGGGCGGATCACGAGGTCAAGAGATCAAGACCATCCTGGCTAATACAGTGAAACCCTGTCTCTACTGAAAATACAAAAACAAAATTACCTGGACGTGGTGGTGGGAGCCTGTAGTCCCAGCTACTCAGGAGGTTGAGGCGGGAGAATGGCGTGAACCCAGGAAGGGGAGCTTGCAGTGAGCCGAGATCACGCCACTGCACTCCAGCCTTGGGGAGAGAAGGAGACCCTGTCTCAATAACAAAAAATAGAATGATAAAATGGACTTTGGGGGCTCGGAGGAAAGGGTGGGAGGGGGATGAGAGAGAAAAGACTACAGGTGATGGGTGCACCAAAATCTCAAAAATCACCGCTAAAGAATTTAGTCATGTACAAAAATAAGAAGAAGAAGAAAAAATCTTAAATAAATAAAAAAACTCCATAATAAGGAATGTTAATTCTTAATTGAAAACCACTGACCTAGACTATACTGTATTCAAATGAAAGACATTTAACAGTAACCAAGTTAATATGTTAAAGATTACTGAAATTATGACTGATAACACTATACTTTTTTGCCTAATAAACATCAGGCAAAACAGGACAGAATTTTGATGAATACAAATATATCAGAACAGTGAGAGCATTGATACATTACTAGGAGACTTATACAGTGTCTAAAATATTTATATTAATAATTTATTTATGCCTATTTAATCTAGGAAGGGCCAAGTATTTCATCTGACTTGACAACATTCCCCATAAAATTTACAATATATCAAATAACCCTAATCATTTCTGGCACCTCTGTCATTACAAGGTGAAAGAGCAAATCCTTTATGATTTTCCACGGACTCTCTGGAAAATCTCAAAGATAGTTTTATGCGGAAAATATATCTTTAATTTAGGACTTGCTTTGAGGAAGAGAAAAATGTTAAAAGTTGTCGGAAAGTTTGAGCATTTGATTAAGTAGAATTGTGGGTTGTGAGAAACAATACTTGGCTACCTATTTAATCAAAGTGACAAAAAATGATATCAAAAGTCAACATAGCAAACCACTTCTCACTTGACAGCAGGAGAAGCTCCTCAGCATAAATAGTGAAAATTTTTGTAAGGTAATTTTTAAAGTATCTGGAAATATCCCTAAGGGCATAAAATAAATGAAGAAATAGTTATTCAAGAAAATCTATGAAAACTCATTAAGAATTGTGAGTCTGCAGTATCTTACTGCTTGCCCTCCATCCTTTCCCCAGCTGTGTGAGATGAAAACTCCACTTTGGACTGGTACAGCCAAGAACACAGGGCTCCCTTTCCCCCTGCAGGTCCCAAGAAAAAGGCCATTCTCCAAAGACAGGCAAGACAGTATTTCTCATGCTTCCCCCAGCTACCTATTGTGGAGGCTAAGTTCCTAGTGAGTGTGGCCAAGAGGCAGAGACTACTCTTCCACTGAGCTCCTGCTCATGAGATGTGGTGTTGGGGGTCTACCCTGTGCCTCTGAGAATTCTGGGGTCCTGATTGCCTTTACTGTGGCTCATTGCTGTGAGATGCAAGTCAGGAAGACCTAGTGCGGATGCCTTCCCTGTCCACTGACAGTTTAGTTCCTAAAGGGGGAGTGTCTTCAGACAGAAGCACACCATCGTCCTCACCCACAGCAAAGACACTGTGGCTCAGGGAATTTGCCCTGGGGGAAGCAGGTCACAGTACAAAACTTCCATCCCTCCCCTCAAAATTGACTTTACTTGCAACAGTGCATGGAGGTGTTCAAGCCTATGAAAGCTCTTGAACCAGTGAAAGTTGTGATGAAGGGAAATTGGGAAGAATTGGTAAGTTTGTTTAAAACAGAGTCTGAAATGTAAGCTGGTTAATTTGCCAAAGATTAACAGGGAGAGAGATGGCTGGAAAAGTCCTCCTGTGGTCAGAACAAATCTAAAATACTGACTTCAGGAATTCTCCCTTTGAAGTGCTGGTATTTGATTAGATTAGTCTGTGGGGCAGGTTATGTCCCAAGTCATTATTGAAAACATCAAAGCAATCAGCTTGCAATTAGTGGAACTTAACACCTAGGAATGGTCAGGAAAAGGAAAAGAGACAAAAGTTTGTCAAAATAACAAACAGACAAACAGGGCTGGCAGGAACTTTGTAGGTAAGTAGGACAAGCAGGTAGGGGTGAGAAGTCACCATGATCAGGTTGTCTGTTCACCCTTGCCTGCCAATTTAACAGGAAATGTTCTTCTCTGTGGCACCATATTGATTGCTGAAGCTTTAAGTCAATCCAAAATTTAAGAGACTATGGGGAGGAAAGAAAATCCACTAATGTTCAGTCAAACCAAGTCATTGGGTAAGTTATTAGTAATAGTGAGCACTCGGTAGCAACTGACAATTTGTACATCTAGGAGCTATCAAATTCACATGCCAGGAGCTAAAGATAATAGAGCAATCGGGAAGGGACTCAAACCATTTATGTTTAAATGCCCTCAGGGACATTAAAGAAAAAAATATATATATATAAGGATATAGAATATTATGGCTAGACTCTAACAGATACTAAAATGTAAGAATTAGCAATAATATAAATAGAAGCTAGATTTGGTAAAGAGTCAAATATAATTTCTATAAAATAAAATTTACAGTTACTGTAATAAAAGAATAACCTGAAATGAGTAAGTTATACGATAGCTAAAGAAAAGTTAATCAATTGTTTTAAAAAATAATAACAATAACAAACCAAAACTTGGAACTTGAACTGGCAAAAATTATAATATATAATACATAAAGTTTAATAAAAAATAATATAGAAAATGGTACAAAAAAGTGACAACTCAAGAAAATAAATGTACAATGTCAATAAATATGTGAAATTATACAAAACATTAAAACTAATTTCTGAATTACTGTATTTCCATTTCTCAATTACTGTATTAAAGAAGAATTAAAATCATTGCTTATAAACACTGGTCTAGATTTAGGAAAATTAATCATGTCATGTATAACCTTTGATTGAAAGATGATTGTGGTCACTTTTGGGGAATAATTTGGCATTGTTATCAGAAAAACAAAACTGTCAAATATTTAAAGTGGTTTATTCTGAGCTAATATGAGTAAATATGGCTTGGGGAACAGTCTCAAGCAGTCCTGAGAAAGTGTATCTGAGGTATCCAGGGTATGGGTTGGTTTTATACCTTTTAGCTAAAACCATTAAGTCAATATATTTTAGGTAAATCATAAGTCAATACATGGAAGACATAAATTAGTGTAGCCTAAAGAGGCAGAATACCTTGAAGTAGGGTGATTCACAAGTCATAGGTGGATTCAAAGAGTTTCTGATTGATTGACAGTTGGTTGAAAGAGTTAAGCTTTGCCTAAATACTTCAAGTAAACACTTGAGTTAAGATAAGGGGAGGTTGTGGAGGCCAAGGTTCTCATAAGGTAGACGAAGCCTCCAGGTAGCAGCCTTTAGACAGAATCAATGATAAATGTCTCTTTTCAGACCTTAAAGGTTAGACTCTTTTAATCTGTAGTAGATCTGGGAAAGACATATACCTACAAAGGGAAGGCCTGCTGCATTAATGGAGATTCTCTATAGATGCAAATTTTCCCCACAAGAGATGGTTTTGCAGGGCCATTTCAAAATCTGTCAAATTTATTTTGAGGTAAAATATTTTTATTTCCTTCAAGGTCTGCTATCTGTCATGTGATGCTATACTAGATTCAAGTTGGAATTTGATAACTTATTGTCACAGAGACTATTTTGTCAGTCTTACACTCTCTATTTCAATGTTAACGCTGACCAGTTATGCCTGAACTCCAAAAAGGAGAGGATATAATGAGAAATGTCCAACCCTCCTTCCGTCATGGCCAACAATCCAGGTTTTTAGGTTTCTCTGGGGTCCTCCTGGCCAAGAGGAGATTTCATTCAGTAGGCTGGGGGGCTTAGGATTTTATTTTTGGTTTACAGCATTATATACTGACATTTTATGTGTGTGTCTTTGCCCTGACATATCTGCTTCTGGGAATGTATTTAATAAAATTATCTGAAAGTGTGTAAAAATATACACAGAGGTTATGATGACAAAAACATTAAATGATCCAAATTTTCACCCATAGAACAATTTTATGTAAGTACTTTTTAGAATATAACTTCACAATAATGTTTACAAAACTGGAGTTTTGCAATGTATTTTGACCTATAATTTAGCTGCTTTTCTCTAAATGTATACTTATTAAACAAGAAAATAAATGGGTTTTACTGTGATTCTTTTGTATCAGGGAGCCACAAAATGCATCTCAACTAGAAAACATTTAATTACAGTAATAATAAAATTATTAGTTTCATGTTAAATTATCACATACCCTTTGACAACCTTAAATATTAATGTAGTAAACAATGTTTTATCTACTATGGCAAAAAATTAAAGTGTTCATTTTAAGATATCTGGGTCTAATCATAAAACCCAGAGAAGTCAACTTCAAACCTGGAGAAGCCTTTAGAGTCCTGAAAACTGAAATATTTTTTAGCTAAAATAAAAGACATATTTTAAGAATGCAGAAGTCAAATTGAAAGATTCAGTGTAACGTAAAGTCTAGTATGAAGATATTTTAAAATATTTTCTGATTTTTTCTGTTTCTTGATGGTTACTGCATTCAGATGACTAGATTATAAAGACTGACTTGCCTTAGACAATAGACATTTAAAAAGGAAAAACTATCCCTTTTGTTTTTTTGGAGGGATAGCAAGGCTGAGGGAAACACAAGGCATGATATTTATCTGATAGATACAATGCAACCTAAACTTTACAAATCTGCTCATATTTCTCTAGGTATGTGGAGCTAGAAAATCATAAGGAGAACTATAAAGACTTCAATATTGGTAGATTCCTGGGTGGGTTGAAATTTAAGCAATTCACCCATTAGTTTAGGAGTTTTGAGAGTGTAGAGGAGACTTGAGCCCACATTATAGGTAAAAAGAATTCCAGGGAGATAAAATGAGTAAAATACCCAGCGGATAGTATGTTACATATGTTACACGCTTTAGACACTCAGTAAGTTTCCTGCAAGCCAATGAGATCTTGGAGCAGCCTATTAATCCTTGGTGCTCAAATACCAACTGAAGTATTCAGAAAAACTGACATATCGATATAAGCTAAATAAGTTGAAAGAGATCTTTTTTCATACAATGAGTGAGTAACCTGCCTATAACTATAGTTGAGAACGCGGCAAAAAAAAGGGCCATATATGGTGTTGGCATCACATAGGCAGACAACAAACAAAGCCACATAATTCAACCTTCTCTCCACACCACCAAGTGCCTCAAGGCTGAATAATATTTTAAGACAGTAATTGGAGAGATGGTTCTCATTAAATCCTCTGAAAATTATTTTTTAACTTAACTGAGTAAGAAAAAAAAAGTATCCATTAGAAGATACTTCATAAGGACTAAAAGTGATAATAGTTTATAATTTGCGATGGTAATTGAGAGGTAAAGAAAATAACATTTGTAAAAGTCAATTCTTTTTTCCAGAAAGCAGATGATAGATTAATTGATAGATTGATGCATACATAGATACATGATAGATAGATACATAGATACATAGATAGATGAGAGATAGGATGGATGGAGATAAATACATACATACACATATACATACATAAACAGATAAATGATAGATAATAGATAGATAGATAGATAGATAGATAGATAGATAGATAGAGATAAGAGGGAGGGAGGGAGGGAGAGAGCAAGAGAGAGACAGCGAGGAGGGAGGGAGAGAGGAAGAGAGAGAGAGCAAGAGGGAGAGATAACGAGAGAGAAAGAAGAGAGAGTGACAGAGGCAGAGAGAAGGAAAACAAACCACCATCTTTTCTTTCTGTATTAAGGATATTTTCTTGTATCCTACTGCTGACAGTTCCACTACTTTTCCCACAAGAAATTTGCTTTGATTGCTTTGTAAGGTAAATGGACTAGTTTTTCACATGCAAGATTTGCTTATTCTTCTTAACTAATTCAGAGTTAATGATCCCCTAAATGGTTCAAACTTGTTCAGGGACCATCTGCCAAACCTAAAGAGACATTTCTTCCTGGGAATGAAAAGATATCTGTATTTATGTTCTTGTATTTATGCCTTTGGATACATGTTGCATGGGAGGTTAGTAAGAATAAACTTTGGTCATATTTTACAGTTCAAGGGATCCAGTATTTTTCTGATAGTAATTATTGTCACCATTTCAGAGCACATTTTATTAGGTCCTGTGCTAACAATTCTATGAGAAAGTATTATCAGCTTATTTTCAAGAAGAACAAATTGTATTTAACAGAGATTACATCACTTTCCTAAGCCCACCCAGCTAATAGGTGGTGTCGATAGAATCAACGTTGAGAGGGTGCTCACAGTCACTATACAACACCATTTACGTGTACTCTCAAACTCCTGGCCTCAAGTAATCCTCCTGCCTCAGCCTCCTCAGTTGCTGGAATTAAAAGTATGAGCCACCGTGCCTTCAATACATTCAGACAATATAATATAGTTCTATATAGTACAATGGATGGTCTTCTGTGCTGAAAATAATCTGTAAGGGAGTAACAGCAGAAGAAACACTGGTTGAGACTATGACAATAATCAGAATTCAGACAACTGTTAATAGACCATTGTGGTGGTAGTGAAAAAGTAGTGAGACAGTCAGATTTTTGTGTATTTTTAAATAGAATATACTAATGAATTGGGAATGGGATGTGAGAGAAATATAGCAATGAAGAATAGTTATAATAGTCATAGCTGAATCACCTAGATAAAGTTTTTATGGACTGAGCTGGGAATACTTTGGAAGGAGCAGGTCTGGGGTCAGAAGAGAGGACAGCAAAGGGCAGGAGTTAGTCTTGGGCATGGTAAAGTTGAGATGCTTATTGTCCTCTTTGGTTTTGCTTTGAGTTTGTTCAGGAAAATAAATTTGATAAAGAAATTAAAACTCCATTGGATATAGAAATTAGGATTCATACCAATGTTGGATGATTTGGGAATCCAGGTACATTGATCAGGGAAATCATTACCGAAGGTCAGGGAAATCATAGCTAGAGGTGAAGCAGACACCAAAGCACTGAAGCCCGTAGTTCTCAAGTGTTGCCTGGAAATTTTCAAATCTTAAGACTGACTGACAAACTTCATATTGTCTCAGTATGTAGCAATGAATCAGGTGATTCTCAAGTTCTCATGTATCGGGCTGTGACTCTCATGCCTACCCACACGTCTGGCTGCTACTTCCATTAGAGAATAATGGTGTTCCTTTCCTTTTGCTATCCAGATACTGAAACCTTCCCACTGACAGTCCTAACAAGAACCATAGAGGGCAGTAGACACCAGGATATGCTCTTAGTTGTTCCTCACCATGCAGAAGGGACCTCCAAAGGGGGTACTGGGCATGCCAGATTGGGAAAAATATAATCCAATATAAATTTGTGATCAGAATATCTAGTAAGCAATCAGATAAAGTTTGTTTCTGGGAATGAATGAGCAGTAGCATCGTAGATGGTTTCCTAGGGCTGCCATAACAAAGTACTACAGACTAGACGGCTTGAAAAAAACCAACAAACACAACTTCCTCATAGTTCTAGAAGCTTAAAGTCCACAATCATCGTCTCATCGTGGTCATGTTCCTTCTGAAAGTATGGGCAGAATCCTTCCTTGTCTCTTTGTAGCTTCTTGTGGTGGCCATCAATCCTTGCTTCTCCTTGTCTGACAGCTGCATCATTCCAATCTCTGCTTCTGTCATTGCATGCTACTCTTCCTGTGTGTCTCACTCTTTACATGACATTTTTCTCATTTATAAGGGCATTGGTCATGTTAGATTAAGACCCGCCGTAATGGCATCATCTTAACTCGAATTAAGTTGATTAATCAAGTTAATCAAGTCTGGAAAGGGACTGTAAAGACCCTATTTCCAAATAAAATAACATTCGCTGGCACTGTGGGTTAAGACTTCAACTCATTTGGAGAGGGAGAGAGCACACTTCAATCCATAACACTGGTCTTCAAAGTTCTGAGACTGGACAAAAAATAAATAAATAAAAATAAGTGAATTTAGGTAAGAAAGAGGAGAGCTCCTAAAATTCCCATCTGACACATAGAAGAAGAGATCATAAAGATCAGCCAATGAGATTAATAAAAGGTGGTCATTGAGATAGAAGGGTTTATAATTTTTAAAAAAAATTGTTGCTGTAACAAATCACCACAACTTAATGGCTGAAATAATACAAATAAAAATTTGGAAAAGTCAATGAATGATAGAAAAAATGAACAACCCTTTAAACAGAGAAAATGTTTGAATGTTGGTACTTTATTTGAATAGCACATAATTGCTTCTGAGCTAGGAATAGCACTGGGTAGTCACAAGAGGATGGAAAAATCCAAACAAGAGCTAAAACAGGAACTATGCAAAAATAAATCCACAGGATAACAGAAAATCCCAAATAAGAGAGAGTAAATGGCCAAAATCTCAGTCAAGGTGACATGTCCATAACTCTTCTGGGCAAGCCCAAATAAGGAGGAAAGGGGATAGCAATGAGGGGCATCCTTGAAATCCTCCGTTGTTCCAGAATATCGAATGATTATTTCACCCTCTAATTAAAGAAACACCCATAAAATGAGAAACCCAAACTCTGTGGTGTGTGACTCGTTCTCATGAGCATGCCTGCACTTCTCTCTTCAGTGTGTACTTTTGTTTTGCAGTAACAGTCCTTGCCTTTTACTTCATTCTGACTTATCCCTGAATTCTTTCTTGCAAATATATCAAGGGTCTGGGAATCAGCTGGGGCTGAGGTCTCACCGGCATCCTGAGACCCTGCTGAGTCTCTGACAATATTTCTACAAGTACACATGTTTTCATATGGGTTGATGAACATTTAGTTTTAAAAATGTATTTATTTTTCTATAGTTGACTGTTCATCCTGGCTTTAATAAATCCAAAAGTTCTTGTCTTTTTGGAAAAAATAGAATTTTTAAAATGTACTGCTACCTCTATTAATCAGTGTTCTTCAGAGAATCAGAACCAATAGTGTGTGTGTGTGTGTGTGTGTGTGTGTGTGTGTGTGTAGGGTAAGAGAGAGAGAGATTTATTATAAGGAATTGGCTCAAATGATTTTGAAGGTCGAGAAGTCCCAAGATCAATAATCAGCAGGCCTCTTAGAGACCCAGGAGAGCCAATGGTGTGGTTCAAAATCTGACATACTCAAGACCCACAAAGAGCCCATGTATCAGCTTGAATCAAAAGGTATGAAAAAGGTGGATGTTCCTGCTCAGACAGTCAGGAGGATTTTCCTCTTATTTACAGGAGAGTCAGCTTTTTTGTTCTATTCAAGGTTTCAACTGGTTGGATGAAGGCTACCACAGTAGTGACAGCAATCTGCTCTGCTCAGTCTGGCAATTCAAGTGTTAATCTCGTCCAAAACATCCTCCCAGACAAACCCAGAATAAGGTTTAACCCAGTACCTGGGCACCCTGTGACACAACCTCGTTGATACATAAAATTAACCATTGCAGTCTATACCAAAAATATTCTTTGTGAACTCAGTAAGTGCCGTGCACTATTCTAGAAGTTGAAAATAAATTACAGCAGAGAAAACAACCGAACAAAAAATTCTGCTTTGCTGTAGTTTACATTCTATGGAGGAAGATTGATTTTGTGTACAAAGTAAGCATGTATGTATTTATACAATAGGGTCTATTTAATATGTGTATTTTTTTAATAGATTTTAAAATATTGAAGCTAAGTCTGATATTTTTAAGAAGCTATTACAAGACCATATTTATTCCATTTTTAATAAACTTTTATTTCCGTGTTTGAACATCATGGTTAAGCCAACTGAAAATTTGACCAAACAAAATTGAAACACATTTAGAACTCTTCAAATGTGCTTTTAAACATTACAAACACGTATGGACATATTTTGTTTTGATATGCATGTTATTTAAATTAGTCTGTAATTGTGATCACAAAACATATAATTGGAGTTCCTCAATATTTATAAATACATAATTAAGTTGCTGGTTTTGAAGTGAAAACATACATGGCTTTCATATACAAAAATAAAATACAAATTATACTGTTTAGGATTATATCAGTATGTTTTTGTTTTTCACAAATGTAATTATCATGTTTTTAAGGTATCAAATGGTTTTCCATAAACATGTACAAAGAATTTTTAAAGTATTATCTGAAAATCTATTATTTATTCATCACTTCTACTTTGGATTTTTTTGAATATCCAATGAATTTTTACATATTACTATTCCCTAACACTTTAAAGTACTGTAAAATCAAACTATTATGAGCTTCTAAACTCTATCAATGTATACTTAAGGAATATCTGTGCATGCAGTTGTGAGCTTAGTGAGAGCTTTTCATATAATGTGTAATTGATGTTAAAAATTGCTTTCTGTCTTGAACATACTATTAGGATGCAATACAAAAATTGTTACAAAATTTCTCTAAGGATTATTCTGCAATATTTTAGTACTATCTGAGTGATTGAATGCATTAGCAGTCTAGGAATTTCAGCTAGAATCTGCATTAATCCCTAGCAAGCCTGAGTTACACTTACAGTAGAAACCCTGAAGCAGTCTGTGCTTTTAATTACTGCTCCCTTCTTTCTAGATATATAACTCCCCTGGTGATGAGCAACTGAATAAAAATCCATCATTAAGGCACTCAGTTTATCATTGTTAGCAGTGACCTTTCCATGAACCTAAGTTTAAGGGCAGGTTAAAGGAAAGGCTGTGTGAGTACAACATTTAAGAAGCTAACTTTATTAGAGTAAACATTAAGATAGTTAACTTGCTTGATGTAGTAACAATTCTTATTAGGAATCTGGTCAACACAGCAAAATAATTTGTTTTTGTTGTTCTTAAACCGAAGATCCGCAACAAGTACTTTTTATAAATCAGAGCTAATTTTATTTTAAAGACATTTTTAAAATACAGTAATGACAGACCTGAAATTTATTTATTTAGAAATTAACTTTTTAAAAGGCTTCTTAAAAATTTAATATAAACACTCATATTTTCAAATTCTTTGAAAAATATTTATAAATTTAGACATTCTTGGATTTGGTCGCATGTCCTCACCTCAGTTCTTCTTGATTCATTTTATTTCCAGAATATCTTTGAAATATAACAATCCAGGAATCTCCAAGAATCCCCAAATTATGAGAGTGCAATAGATTTGATATTGCTCAATCAAGACTTAAAGACATCTAACTTTTTAATGCATCATTTAAGTCAAATATTTTTCATTGACTTCCATTCTTCTGTACCATCAGCACTCTCATACTATTGCCCATATTGTGCACAATGATATTTCAATCTTCTTAAAAATGCCTCTAGTTCAGGAAGCCTTAACTGTTATGAACAATAAGTCTAACAATTAGTCAATATTCATCAGTTTATTTCAATGTTTGTCAAGGTTTCTGGTGCCTAAAACACACTAAAATTTTGTCAACATGTATGTCTTAATGCCAACTGAGCTCATAATATTGAGGAGAGAAAATAAGACAGAAATGACTTCCAGTTTCTTCTCAATAAAAGTATAAAGTATATTTCTAATATTTTTCTTATTGGGTCCCAAAACATCACTGAGACACTTTCATAATGCCATGATTTCATTTCGCTTTCCCATTTTGTTTTCACAGCTTTCTCCTTTGGTGTTCTAAACTTTCTATGTTGAATCTTGTCAAACTTCCATGACATTTTATGTGATCTTTTTTCGTAATAATCAAGATACTTCTGTTTCTAATAGAAGAGATTTATACAGCACCCCGTACACAAGTAACTCCATCTTAGAAAAAGGCTCCATCTTACATGTCAATAGGCACCATGCCAACAGAGACAAGATGTTTTACCTAATCAATAAAGACTACATCCAACCAGATAAGGACATAACCAAGCACACTCTTCCACTATCAACCCTCACCAGAAGATTCTGTGGCCATAAAAAGAGCAGGACTTCATCAGCTCTAAACATACATTTTACTAGACAACGTCTTGCTGTCACTTGTGATAAGCACCTGGCAACCCCAGCCTAAGGCTCTGCTACAACATCAAAGACATTTCCTTGCAAGTCGCTGATGCTCATTGTCTGTACAGGGCCAAGGTAGGACATTGTTTCTGTCCATGTTGCTTTCCAAGAACTGATTCATTAACCCTTTTTCCTAACCCTTTTCTCTGGATATTAAATGTTAGTATACTTTGTTTGCTGTGGATTGTTTAATTTATAATATTTTTATATTAACTATGTATACTATTGTATATGGATTACAATATTGACTGATTTGTGGAATTGCTTGAGCCTGTGTGCTCACAGCTCCGACTATTGTGAACAGGATGAACTAAGAAGAACTACATCCTTGCAAACCTCATGAGGCTTGCTTTTAGGATTGAAATTGCATCAATAAAGGTGTGACATTGTGGAAAGACACAAGCCTACCTGGACCTGGTTATCTCTGACTTTGTGCTGCTCATGGTAAGAAAGTTAAATCGAACGCACTTTAAGAAAACAAAAGGGAAGGGGGGAATTGAATGGCTTAGGTCATTGAGCCACTGAACCACCAGAGTAGGGTTGACTATAGTGACAACTGCAGTGAGGGACTTGAACATTGTACGCTATCTTTACACCTTGTTTTCACACATCTCAGATGTCAGAATCATTTTCTTAGTAGAATTTCTCCACAAGTCAGGAGATATGACTGCGTGATATACTGTAGGTTTCTTGTTTAAAGAGAACTTCGGAGGACTTACCAAAAAGTATAGATTAAAGAGGGGACTAATCTTAGTCTACGTCTCCCACATATTTGCTACAAATACTGAAACATACAGTTGAAGTTTATATTGATAAAGAGATTATCGTACTAACAAGCAATTGTAGTAACTAAGTTTTGGCTTTATCTTGTCTTAAAAAAATCACCCTCATGAGAGTAAAATATTTACTTTGCTTGCTTAAGGGCTTTATTAACTTACAGCGAAATAAAGCAAAAGTTTGACGTGTACTCTTGTCTAAATTATTTGCAAAAAATATTTTAGCTTTCTTCTTTTTTTTTTTTTTAATACAAAGCAAACCAACATATCATGATCACATTCATTTTTTCTTCAACATAACCACCAGTGTCACTTTACTTTAGATCCTTAAAGCTATCTTGTATGAGTGTGGTAAGAAGTAGGGCCAAGTGTGACTACTGACCGTAATGATGGAGTTTGATCCCCTTAGCAGATACGTCAAATTATTTTTTTATTTTTTTAGTCATGGGACCAAGAAAAGGATATATGCTCTGACTAGATAACTTTTGTAAATGGATATCTGATTTATATGAATGTGTAAAATTACTTTTTACCTCTTACATGTCATAACTATCAGTGAAAATATAATTATATTGACAAATAATTTCTATATTTTAAAAAATAATATATTTTGAATATTATATTTTTTAGACAAGCTACAAAGGCAGAGATAACATTTCAAAAAATATTACATAGGCTGGGCGTGGTGGCTCAAGCCTGTAATCCCAGCACTTTGGGAGGCCGAGGCGGGCGGATCACGAGGTCAGGAGATCGAGACCATCCTGGCTAACCCAGTGAAACCCCGTCTCTACTAAAAAATACAAAAAAAAAAACTAGCCGGGCGAGGTGGCGGGCACCTGTAGTCCCAGCTGCTCAGGAGGCTGAGGCAGGAGAATGGCATGAACCCGGGAGGTGGAGCTTGCAGTGAGCTGAGATCCGGCCACTGCACTCCAGCCTGGGCGACAGAGCGAGACTTCGTCTCAAAAAAAACAAAAAAAACCCAAAAACGAACAAACAAACAAAAATTACATAAATCTATGTAGTTAACACTTTTCTTTTTTAAATGGATATATAATAGTTGTACATATTTTTGAGGTATGTGTAATATTTTGATATTTGTATAATATAAAATGTATAATAATCAGGCTAATTGGGACATAAAAATTAGATGAAATAAGTTAAAAAATGAAAAAATGTTATACGGCCCATACATAACTTACCTTGTGTGAAAACATTGGTATGAAAAATGATTTAGAGTGCTAACATTCCTCAACAAAAGGGATTATTGGTGATATCTATTATCCTATCAAGTCCTTCAATACTTTCCAATCTTTTTGTCAATGTAATCTTTATTGTTAATATAAGTGGAGCATATTTTGTGTTCTATAGTATTTTCTGAATCAATTAAAATTCCCCTGAGTGAAGGTCATATTTTATAAGTCTCTAATATCTACAATAGTACCTAGCACAGGGTATCACAACTATATATTGAATTTGAATCTATTATTACTTTTTCTTACTATATTTTTATAGAGGGCAGAAGGATGTCTTAAAATATACTTCAAATTAACATAATTAGATAAAAGGTAATAATGATCATTTTCACACCCACGTAATACACATCTCAGTGAGAAGTATTAAAGGTGAAATAACATTAAATACTGTATTTTTAAGTCCTTAGTGATCTTTAGACTGAGATGGTAACTAGAAGTCTCTACAAAGAACTATTTTGATGTTGCATTGTTCAAGGCTGAGACTCTAGGACAGATAATGAGTCAGATGTTTTACAAAATGCTAGGCAGCACCAAAAAGATGTGTGTCTACTATAGAATGTGCAGAACATCCTTATTTATCATATATTAAAAAGTCTGCGTTTCTGCCTTGTGATTTATTTATTAAGCTGTTTCTTCCAATGTGAATAATGCAGCACTTGAAGGATGCACATTTCTTCAAGTTACCAGAGGAGTACTTCTCTTGATAACTGAAGTGCTCATTGAAACATTTAGTAACATTTTACAAGTTTTCAATATCTTTCAGGAAAGTCACCTTCCCCAACTATTTTTTAAATTCACTTTATTGATATGTTTCCATTTAACTTTAGCATTCATCTAGCTTCCATGATTATTTTCTTGAAATAATATTCAAAATTTTCTCAGATCCAGAGGCAACACTTACACCAAATAAGTTCCCTATCAACAAGGGAGCAGCAGAGGAGATTACAGAATGGTGTAGTATAATTTTACTCATCTTAATCATTTCATTCACCCAGTGTACATATATTAACTACTCTTTATGAATGAGGACTAGATAGACCTTGGTGATAAGGAAAAATATTAAAGTGTGGTTCTGAATTGTAAGATGCATATGCTTTACTGAAATAAATAGTTAAGCAAATAGTGATGATAAAACAATGCTAGATGGACAATGGGGTTGTTGCTGATCACAGAAAGGGGACAACATTCTGGTCAAAAGAACAATGCAACCATATTTGAAGATCAGTTTCAGTGACATACATCATCATCAAAGTAAAGGTCTGAAGCATTACTGGCCAAGGAATCCTTTTAAAAGCCTGAACCACAATCAGTCTAATATAACATGTAATCAGAAAAGAATATTGACAGGACATAACCTGTTAATGAATAAGATCTCACCAAAATGGCTGCCTTCAGAAAACCACTACGAAATTTGATATGATACAAGACAGCACTGGTTAACAAAAGAATTTGTCATATTTTGGTGCAGGTATATGCTCAGAGAAGGGGATTTTTACGAAGTACGATTCAATTTTTTGTGGATTTTATCTGGAGATTCTGCATGTTATAGTGTATCAGGTGTCAGTGGAAATCCCATCATTGTTGCCTGGAAAATCAGAGAACTGAAAATGGGGAATCAGTGGTTGCTGCAAAAAGAGGAAAAACTTGTGAAAATTGAAAATTAGAAAAAAGAAAAAAAAGGAGATGGCAAATTATCTCTACTATAGCTCTATCTGACCCTTGAACTATGCATGTGTGGAATAGATTTAAGAAAAAAACTCAGCAAAAAATTATATCTCTAAAATGAGACAGTGGATGGGGCCAATAAACAGGTTTGATTTGTGTCCAGTGAAGATAGTTGAATGCTAAACAGAAACAACTCTCAAAGGAGAAAAATGACATAATCTTCTGTCTTTCCAAGTTTCTATTCACAATTCTGAAGACTCCATCTAAAATTACTCTATATAAGAAAAACTGGGAAAATGGGAAACATTCTCAAAAGGAAAAAGTGATACCAATAACAAGATAACCTCGATATTGTAAATAGCAGACATCAATGTTACAATAGCAGATATAACTACCATAAATAAAGATCACCACAATATGCTCATAATTAAGGAAAGATAGGAATTCTTAATATATCTACATAAGGAGAAAGCAAATGTAAAATGTAACTTAGATGTGAAAAGTACAATCTCTGAAATAGTAAACTCGTTAGATGAACATAAACCTTAATGGAGATGACAAGGGAAAGAGAAAGTGACCTTGAAGGAAGACCAATAAGTGAAAAACAACCACCACCATCACCACCACCACCACATACACACACACACAAATATAAATGAAAAGGAACAGAGCCATAGAATCAGTTAGATAATATTAGAGAATGAAATCTGTGTAATTGGAATTCAGAATGAACGAAAAGGACTGGAGAGAAGAAAAAATATATATGAATACACATATGCACACACACACACACGTACATATACCATATCATTTGAAGATGCAACTCTTGAAGTTTACCCACACTCTTTTAGATACATTTCAGACTCACATCATAAAATTTGCTCAATTTTGGGGTTTGTTTTCCATTTTTGGTTTAAAAAAACTGTTTCTCCCACTCTCATTGTATATGTATATAATACATATATATAATACAATGAAATTAAATGAAATAATGAAATGAAATATATGTGTATACACATATATATGCATACACACAGCAGGTTTACTACTGTTAATTGATTTAAAAAATACACTTTACAAGAGAAGCATGAGCATAAAATGTGGATCAATTTTATGATTACATGCTCCACTTGCCATTGTCTTACTTTAAACAGCCCTCTCCTTGCCATTGATGCATAACTATTGAGCATAAAGCATCCACTCCCACCATCACTTTGCATTATAGTCTTAAAAGGCAACTCAGAAGCTGATGCTCTGATTAAGTAATGTCATGTGGAATAATCATTTTCAACATGATGGTATCCATTATTTATCTTTGTTTTTTAAAAAACAATAGTATAATTTCCTCAAACTTAAAAAACTGTTAAAATAGTTCCATATTAATTGATCAATCTTAATTATCATTTACCACTATTGGTGATACTGTTTGACAACTTGAATGAGATACTAACTGCCATAACTAGCTCATTGCAAAAGTTCATTTTTTTCTTTTAAATACATCATTAGTCAGTAAACTTACACCCAAAAGTTTTGAATCCATCTACTATCCTGACTTTAGCCAGCGTTTACATTATGCTTGCAAAGTTGCGTCTTTCTTGTTCTAGTTCTATCTTTGCTTCTAAATATACTTACTGTTTCCTTCTACAAACAAGCAGTTTTTATAAAGGTAAATTTTAAACTTATAATAAATCTTGGAGTGCTGCTAGAAAACAGAGTAATATGGAATAGATCGAATAAGAGAGAAAGAGCGTTTGTAAACGAACTGAAAAGTCTTTCCCAGAAGTAGCTCTGATGAATGAAAATCGACAGAACTTTTTAAAGCTGCAGTGGCAGAATCAATACTAAGAGTTGTCAGAAAACCATTCAGCATGGATATGTCTAGATTTGAAGGCATCAGCACAGACTACTTTATGCCTTATTAGGGGAATTTAAAATGAATTCAATGATTCTAGTTTTGGAAGGATAAATAGCTCTTTCTGTAATCCAGGTGTCTGGCAAATTTATAGATTTAGGATGCTAAAGGAAGGAATATAAGATGAAACACTTACTACAGATATTAGACAGAAAAGAAAACACATGAAGAATTGAGTTGTATTTTGGACTGATAGATTATCTCTCTATGGGAATCATACTAGTGAGTGAGAGGAAGTTTTTGTAAAAGATTCTTAAAACTGTTGACAATCTGGGAAACCTAGAATATAAATTACATTATTAAAATAAAGGAGTCTACAAGAGAGTACCCAAAGGAGTATATTATAACAATCAATGAAATTATATAAATTAAAATATAAATCAGGATTCCAACTTTTGTCTAAGAAGTAGTGTAGTGTAATGATTAATATTCAGTGTCAACTTGATTGGACTGAGGAATGCAAAGTATGGTTATGTCTGTGAGGGTGTTGCCAAAGGAGATTAACATTTGAATCAGTGGACTGGGAAAGGCAAAACCACTGTCAGTCTTGGTGGGCACCATCTAGTCAGCTGCCAGCGTGGCTAGAATAAAACAAGCAGAAAGAATTTGGAAGGATTTGACTTGCTGAGTCTTCTGGCTTTCATCTTTCTCCCATACTGTATGCTTCCTGCCCTCAAACATTAGACTCCGAGTTTTTCAGCTTTTGGATTCTTGGACTTACACCAGTGGTTTGCCAGAGGTTCTTGGGCCTTTGGCCAGAGACTGAGGGCTGCACTGTCGGCTTCCCTACTTTTGAGGTTTTGGAACTCAAAGTAATCCACCACTGGTTTCTTTGCTACTCGATTTGCAGATGGACTATCAGGGGAGATTATCTTGTTATCATGTATGTCAATTCTCCTTAATAAACTCCCTTTCATATATACATATATCCTATTAGTTCTGTCCCTCTAGAGAGCCCTGAGTAATGCAAGTATAAAGCTGGAAGGGGTATTATTTCTACAGAAATAACGTCAAAGGTACGATGTTCTAAAAAAAAAAATTAAAAATAAATAAATAAATGGTAATAGATGCATGTAAGGAGAAATAGACTGGCTCACTGATGGCAGAGGGTAAGGAAAATAATACTGTCATTAAAGTGTTATCTAAATGCCAGGGTTTCAGCACAGAAAGCCAGTCACTGAAATGTTGTTTCTCTCAGCACAGAAAGCCAATCACTGAAATGATGAGTATTAATAGGGAAGCAAGCGAATCAGGTTCTGCACCCAAGGAAATGGGTGTTAAGTCCATTTCACTGATGAACTAAAATTATGGCTTTATGTAGCAAAGAAGAAATGTAACTATGTATGAAAAAAACAGGAACTAGGTGGGGTAAGGAAGCAATCATGGATGAGGGGCCCAGCATATTATTGCCTGGATGCATGTTTCAGTTCTTTGATACTTTTTAATAGTCCTGAGGGTCCATTTCTCAGGAAAGAACCCAGATAAAACTGGCATAAGTTTCAAGATTTAAGACCAGAAGAGTCAATTTCTATGTTTATCAAAATAAAAACAAAGAGTCTATGGGACATTTGGGTTTGTTTCAGCCCCTTTTTTCTATTTATCCATTCTTCAATCATGGTGAATCTGTTGTCAATTTTTCTGGCTTCTTCATGCTGAGGAGGGGAATCGTGGGAAGCTCCATAGCACGGGTGACTAGTTTTCTTCTGAAACACAATCTTTCTCTCTCCAGTCCCCCACTTCCACCAAAGGCAGATCACAGCAGGATCAACCTACCTGCAAAGTAAGCTGCAGTCCCATATACTTGGCCTAATTACCCACACAAAATGCAGCAAGACTAATTGTCCACATAGGTTCTCCTACATTGGCCTTGCTAGACCTCTCACAAAACCATTTCAGTTAAAGCCCTGAGCAAATAACCAGTACCTCCACTTGTGTCCTGTTAGAAAATAGATTCTTATTGAACTTATTCAAAGAAGTTGTATGAATTCAAAATATTCATAAATACAAATAATTTACAAATTCTGGAGAAATTAAGCAGATGGAGAAATGTGCCTCAAATTATGTTTATCATAGTATACTCAATTGTTAAAGGTTATAAATAGCTCAAAAGGAAAAAGTTATATCTCCCTTGGACTTCAGGAAACCTAATATCCAAAATAGTTATTCTGAGGTAAAAAAGTCTGAATTTAGAACTTGAAATTTTGCTCTTGGGAAGATTGACGAATATAAAAGTATTAAGACACTTGAAATCACAAAATAGGATCACAGGTCACAATAAAATAGTCATTCATTTAGCCAAAATGATAAAATTGAAATGTTTACCTTTTGATAGAGAGGAGACTCAGGTTCCCAAACAGTAAGACCTAATAAAGACAGTATGAGGCCAAATGAATCTGTCTCTCCCTCCTCCACTTTTTCCCTGCAGTTCACCTAAAAGGTAAGCAAAAATATTTTCTCTCTTAATAATATTACACAACATCATGTTCAAAAGTGAAAATAAAAATGTTACCTTTGTATGATATATTATTAATGTGAAAGTTATTTTAATAAATTTTATAAGCATGTCTATTTAATTAAAATCAGTTTGACCATAAGGTAGGATATCCATAAACTTTTTATAAGCTTTTACAATTCTTTATTAAAGAGTAGATCAATACTCCAAGAAAACCCTATTATTATGACACATGAGCCCAGATTCAGGCCTCGCATCAGTGTGCTTTTGATATTAATGTTTAATTCATAGAAAAATTCTGAACTAATCTTAGCCCTCAATCGGTTCTTACAATCTCACATGCCCACCTTTTCTACAATAGTCCTTGGGCCTCAACTGAATGGTTTTAATTTCTGACCCTGTGTCTCAAGAAAACTGTTCATTTTGATTGTCATGTTTTCCCGGGTCTGAAGACAAGGATTCGACTACTGTCAATGCTCAAGATTTAGCAGTGACTTTTTCAGACCCAGAAGTCAAAGCCCTGTAACTTAATAGCACAAGGATTAGTTCATAGGATATTTATACTACAGAAAATCCTATCATTCTGTCTATTATATTACAAATTAAAACACTATGATTTGGTGTCCTGTGGTGACTGCCTGCAGCACTTCATTGTATTAAAGTGGTTAGATTACTCCTTGCATATGTCTAACTGCTAGCATTTTAGTGACAGAACTGTAACCAAAAGCATCAAAAATTGACAGGTTCTTTGCCCATTTTATCAAAGTAATGATAGAGGTAAGAGGCAGAGAAATTCTAGGCAGACAAGGTTGGGTCCCCAGTGAAACCCTACCTTCAATCCATGCCTGAAACTGAAACATCAAAGTGAGAAATGCTATTCCTGTTTGCCCACTATATCCCTAAATAATGTACTTTTACCAATTGAATGCTGCCTTTTCCAAAACTACCTACAGCCCACCCACCCCCAACCTGTGCCTCTGAAGACCCCAGACTCCTTTGGTAGAGGGGAAGATGGCCAGACTTCAGTGAAATGGCTGGACTTCGGGGAAGAGATGGCTGGGCTATGGAAGAGACAACCTGACTATGCAGCAAAATGACCAGCCCATCCAGTATCCTCTGCAGCTTGCCTCTCCATGGAGAGCCATTTTCATTGCTTAATAAAATTCTCTGCCCTTCAATTGTCTGTGCAACCTCCTTCTTCATGGACACCAGACAAGAGCTCAGGAACTCCTGTGTCTGGCTATCCAGAAAGGCCAACACACCAGCCCTTTGTCCTTGCTGGTGGAGGGTGGCCACCCCATGCAATGAGGCAAGTGGCCTACTGACTTTCTAACACACTGCTCTCCATGGATGGTGGAACTAAGAGAGCACTGTAACACAAAGAGACAAATTGGTTGGGCGTGGTGGCTCATGCCTGTAATCCCATCACTTTGGAAGGTGGAGGCAGGTAAATCATGAGGTCAGGAGATCGAGACCATCCTGGGCAACATGATGAAACCCTGTCTCTACTAAAAACACAAAAATTAGCTGGGCATGGTGACGCATGCCACTCTAAATCTAGCTGCATGTTTAATTATATTAAAAAAGAATGCCAAACTGCCAATGTATTTATTTATTTATTATATTTCTTATTTTACCTTCATCAAGACAAAGAGCCTTAACTATAAGCAATATTAATCAACCAAATTTATCCAATTTTCTATCAGGCTTTAAATAATATCTTATTACTTAAACTTTTTCCACTTTCTATTTTCTTTGTACGTGCATGAATACAGACACATGGAGAAACAGGGTAAAAACTGCATATGACTTACACAGACCATCTATGATATGCTTGAACTTTCTGTTTTGTCCTAAATTTTCTTTCTTTTCTTTTTATTTTTTTCTTTCTTTCTTTCTTTTTTTTTTTTTTTAATAAACAACCAGTCATCCAGTCATTTTAGTTTAGGAGAATAATTCACCACACATGATCTTTTCCCATGCAAAACTATAAGTTTTTCTTTATAACCTTCCTTACCAAAAACACATCTTCATATCTGTAACTATGTTTACATCTCTCTTCAATATTTACTGGTTCCTTGCTACCCTGTTTTGTAAATAACCTTTTCTAATACATAATTTGAATTAACTTTTGATAACTTACAAATTAGTAAAATGATTCTTTTTCTCTATAAAAACACATCTTTGGCATATTTTATACATAATTATATATTAACCAGAATATATCATTCTTATCCTTAGTAACCTCAAATTTTAGTGAAAACCTAGGAATTAAGAAATCCTGAACTGACTATTCAATATTAGCATTTTATTGATGGGAACCATTCCACAATTTTTAGAAACATATTTCCCAACATCATAAACTTCTCTTAATTGTAAATGTCCCAGATATCCAGTGAGCATCTATTATAAAATCCAAAACAGGCCAGGCGTGGTGGCTCATGCCTGTAATTCCAGCACTTTGGGAGGCTGAGGCGGGAGGATCATGAGGTCAGGAGATTGAGACCATCCTGGCTAACACGATGAAACCCCATCTCTATTAAAAATACAAAAAAAATTAGCCAGGCATGGTGGCGGGCACCTGTAGTCCCAGCTACTCAGGAGGCTGAGGCAGGAGAATGGCATGAACCCAGGAGGCAGAGCTGGCAGTGAGCCGATATCACGCCACTGCACTCCAGTCTGGGTGACAGAGCGAGACTCTGCCTCAAAAAAAAAAAAAAAAAAAAAAAAAAAAATCCAAAACAAGTTTAAGAACTTATATTACACAAAAAGTTTACCTACAACATTTATCTCACTTCCATGTACTCATTTTATTCATTTTTAAGTTCTAGTTACTTTTGAAAACTGTGATACTAGACACAGCTTGTCCTCATTTAAAGTTATCTATTTCCTTGTTAACCATTTTTTTTTTATAGTCAGTGAACATCAAATACTCACCTAGGTAAGAATTTTAACATTAACTACACAGGTATTTTTGGCAATAACGCAGAAGATTCAGCTAACAGCATTAAGTTAGTCTCATTTGTCAAAGAAGTGACATACACCAAGATTAGTTCATTTTGGCAGGGTTTATCATTTTATAATGTTCTATGCCAAACCTTAATACCTCAAAATATCTAGCAGAGACAAATATAAACCCAGACAAAGATGTATGCTGACAATTCTGAAGAGAGTTCTATTTATATTTTATCAATAATTTTAAAACCAGATTGTTTATTAAAGGTTTACTTATGTCATGGGGACTTGAAAAATACTTTGGACTCACTTAATTTATGAGTGCTCTTTCATTTGTAAGCCAATTTGGTAGATACAACATTTAACATAATAAATGTACATACATAAATACATACAGAATGTATACACACATAAAAACAAAGATCCAATGGCTTTTATTTCAGAACTGTAGCCATGAGATAGCCGTACAAACTCACCAGTTTACATAGCTACATATTTTTTTTTTTGCCCCAGTAGGCAATCCAATGAAGGCTGTGAACCAAACTTTTTGGTAAAGCCGTTTCCACTTTTTAGTAAAGCTGTTTAATTTTTGATGACCAAACTTCCCCAGACTCTAAAGAACACTGGAGCCAAACAGCACCACAGAAGGATATCACTTGGACCCTAACAAGGAGGCCCAACCATGCTTAGAACAGCAACATAAAAACCTGAATACATAGAAATTCATCTCACTTTTTAATTCAACAGCAAACTCCAAACTCCAAAGAATACTGGGGCCAAACAGCATTACAAAACAAATATCAGTTTAGCAAATTCCAATTTCCCATAATTTATATTCACACACACACACATACACACACACACACACACACACACACACAAAATAACCAAAACGCAGTTCAACTTCTGCAGCAACAGACAATCCCCAAGAGTGTCCAAACTGTAACAGTCACGGTGCATTCCTCTCAATATGTTGGGCTTTTTCAACCTTGAAATGGAAATTCCTTCAGAATTTTCCAAATTCAGAGAAGCAGATAGCACTGTGTGGTAGCCACAAAACACACTCACTTGCCTGGACACACACAAAACACACAATTACGAACAAGCCCCCAAGTGTCCATACTGAAACAGTCAGAGTGCTTCTCTCTGTCAGTCAGCTGGGCTTGTTAGCCTGCAAGTGGAAATTCCTTTAAAATTTTCCAAACTGAGAGCAGCAGATCTTGTCTGGACGCAAAACACTGCTCAGGAGGGCTTCTGAAGCTCCCAGCCCATGGCAACTGAGCCACAAGCAACAGGTTTCTGTCAGGGAACCAAAATCTGTTACTGAAAGCCAGGGGTTCAGTCTTGGTCCTGCTGCTTACAGTACAGACAGCCAATCACTAAGACGGTGATGATTGCCAAGGAAGAAGACTTTAATCAGGGGCTGCAGTAGAGGAAATGGGATATCAGTCTCAAATTCATCTCTCTGACTGACTAAACTTAGAGGGTTTATATAGCAGGGAAGAAATGTAACTATGTATGGGAACATAGGCACTCGGGAGGGGTAGGAAGGAATCATGACAAATACAGGGCCTGGCATCTCACTGTCTGGATATGATAAGCTGGTGAGTTTTACTTGTTTTGATACCTTTTGAGAGTCCTGAGGGTCTTTTCCAGAGGAAAGAACTCAGATAAAACAAATGCACTTTTCAAGTTTTAAGACTAGAAATGTCAATTTCTATGTTGATTTAAACATTTTTTTTGATGGCCTTAATAGGTCCGTTTCAAAAGAAAAAAATTTCCGTTACAATTTTCAGTTTATTGCTAAAGACTGATTGTAGCTTAACATGAGAGCTGCAGACATGTTGGAGATTTTGTAGGCACTCTTCTGCTATTCGTCATGAAACTCCACAAGGCACACAGAAGTTCGTCTGAGCAATGAGTAAAAGGCAGGATAAGACCACCTACCTGGTTCAGGCCTGGAAGAAGGTAGCAGCCGCCACAAGGGAAGAGGCAGAAAGCCTTGACCAAACTCTTTGCTTCTGAAGACAAAAGCCTCAAATAGAAAGTGAAAGGGCAACAAATATGGAGGACGACAAGGTATAGTGTTATTGTTTTTGTTTTTTAAAGTATGTAAAGGTAAAAAAAAGATAATAAAATAAAGCCTGGGCGACAGAGTGAGACTCCATCTCAAAAAAAAAAAAAAAAAAAAGTAATACAAAATGGACTATATAGGTACAAATCTAACAGAATGTGTTCAAGAGCTTCATACTAAAAAACTATAACAGGACAATAAAGCAAATTAAAGAAGATTTAAATAAAAGGAGCTATACACCATTATCATTATGAGAAGTAACATTGTCATTTTTTCCGCAAATGGTGTAAAGATTTAACACAATTTCCCTAAAATCCTATCAGTATTTTGGCCAAAATCAATAAGTTGGTTCAAAATGTACATGGAAATAAAAATAAACTTGAATAGCCAATATAATTCTGAAAATAAAAAATGATGTTTCTTGCCCCAGGCTGGTGAGGCCAATACCTACAGCCATAGCTCCCCAGAAAGTTGTCCAGCCCTGGGAGGACTCCATGTCAGGCAAAGCAAAGGGGAGACTTTGCACATGGATTTGAGGAGTCACCAGGCAGACTGACGCTTCAAGTACAATTCTTTCAGAATATGGTCTGTTTCCTGGATTAAGAAATTATGACACATATACACCATGGATGGAATACTGCATGGAATACTATGCAGCCATAAGAAAGAATGCGTTCATGTCCTTTGCAGGGACATGGATGAAGCTGGAAACCATCATTCTCAGCAAACTGTCACAAGGACAGAAAACCAAATACTGCATGTTCTCACTCATTGGTGGGTGAGAACAATGAGAACACTTGGACACAGGGTGGGGAACATCACACACCAGGGCCTGTCAGGGAGTGGGGGCCTGGGGGAGGGATAGCATTAGGAGATATAACTAATGTAAATGACGAGTTGATGCGTGTAGCAAACTAACATGGCACACGTATACCTATGTAACAAACGTGCACAGTGTGCACACGTAACCTAGAACTTAAAGTATAATTAAAAACAAAACAAAAAAGAGTCTGTTTCCTCTGGCACTGGTTGAGGAAATAGAATTCCAGCTGCCATCCTCACTGCTGCTATCAATCTTGTGCATGGAGTTTGGTAGTCAGGCTATTTAAACCAGGACAGTGCACAAGGCAACAGCTTCTGTTTTCAAGACATCCCCTGTCTGTGGTAAGGTTTCAAATAGATTCCAGTGTTCTGGAAAGTCACTTCTATTGATTCTTGCCAGTTCATTAATTACATTTGAGGAGGGACTGAGCTCTGGACTTTCCCATTTTGCCAATTTTGGTAACGTTACCTCCATAATTAGCTTTCTTAATCACCTTATTCTTCTCTTTTTATACCAGCAAGGTAAATATGTGTTGGTTTGTTTATGTTTTACCCCTCCATAAGTATAACAAAAGTCTTGTGACTCTGTTTATTTTTCTGTTCTGTCTTCAACTGTGCTTGGCAATAATAACGTCAATTATGGATATTTAAAATCGATAAGAAATGAAAATAGGCAACGGAAGATCATAAAAAACCGTAGCACTAAACTTGCTTGGTTGTCCATGGAAGATGTACTCTTTAAGGTGTGGCTTTCCTCTCTATTCAGTCAGGTCTCACTGATCCTGTTTCCAAGTGATTCTGCAATTCTACTGGGCCTTGTTTTCACATGAATCCAGGGAGAGGAAAATGAGAGCTGTAAGAGACACACTACTTCATAAAAGCCCTTTCCCTATAGTAACACACATCCCTTCCATTTCGGTTTCACTCAGTTACATGTCTGGCAAATAGTTCCAAAGAGTGAATGGATTTTGGTAAACAGCTAGCAATTTCTGCCATGGGATGGTTTAAGTCAGCTTTTTTTCAGATCATTCCTGAGAAATGGTGAGTAGTTTTCCTAGAAGAGAGTAGGATGAAGTGAAAAACCAGAGAGAGAAAGTGCATGTGAAAAGACCTGGAGGCAGGAAACAGATCAGAATGCTCATATCTGAATGAAGAGTGGTATGCCTGAAGGGAGAGTAGTGGAAATTGATGTTGAAAATGTATGCAAGGGTCAGAACAAGCAGATTATTTGTACAACATTTCATAAAAGTTATAGCTTATATTTGTGCTACAAAGAAAATCTGTTTATAGAGGCTAACCAGGGAGAAAATTTATCAGCTTTGCAAGTTTTAGGGATTACTTTCCTTATTGAATGGATCATTAGAGAACCTTATGTATAAACAAGAATAACTAGAAAGCTTTCACTAAGACTGTGGAGGTGAAGATAAATAAACACATGAATTAGTGATGTTTAAGAGGTAAAATCAATAGAATATGGTTGGCAAACACTTTCAACTTTAACATGAAAAAATAGGCAAATACTTGAAAAGATGACACGTAGTAATGCTCTCTGTCAGTATTTGATGTTGTTCTTTAAACAGCACCTAGCATAGAGTTCATCTTTGATAAATACATTTGAAATGAATGAGTGCGTTAAAGTACAACACTAGGGATGGAAAAGAGAAGAGTAGCTACTGTGTGTGAGCTAAATTCAGCACAATATAAGAAAGAATCTTCTGAAAATTTAAAAATGTCCTAACTATTAAACTATTACTATTAAACCTTCATAATATCACCAGAGGTTGGATTATCAGAGGTTAGAAACCGAAGCACAGAGTAAAAACAACCAACTCAGAGGAAGCACTGGGAAGTTCTGCTCACAATTAATGAACAAGGAAGTTTTGTTCTAAAATGAGGATTTGCGAGCAATGAAGGCTAAATCAACACAACCCAGGGAGCATGTGCTTAGAGGTTTCCACCTCTCAGTGTTTACTTGAGTTCATGTTCAGTGTACAGTGGCCATGGCATGGTAGTGGCATATAATATAACATATGTAAGAATCTGATATCCCTACAACAAAAATAAAACACATCTAATTTAGCGTCCTGTAGAGGTATTCAAAATTCTCCTTAAAACTATAATATTTGAATATACTTTAATCTAAAAGAGGCAGTGTGTTAATAATTCTACTATGACTCATTTGATGAGCAATTAACTTTTTACTTTAAAATCATACACTTTTGTAGCTAACTCAACCTGAAAATTGATACTCGGTATAAAAACACATTTATAGTTTAATAATTTTTTGAAAGAGTTATTAGAGTCATGATTGAAACTATTACCCACTGTGAAAATGAGAAAGATTTTTAATTAGCTTTATTGAAACTGCTTAGATTGTGATACATGATGAAAATTCTTTTTTCACTTTTGCTTGTTTTTCATATCAGAATTTGTTTAGTGGAACTCATTATATAACTAGTTCACCTCAATTGTTTAATTTTCAAAGTACATTTAACTGAAATACCTTCAGTTAGAAAAATTCTACTTTTCAAAATGAAACATCCCCTGAAATCCAAATGGCAATTAAATAAAATAGGTCAGGCTGATCCTCTGCCTTGAGGGAGAAGAATGGGTCTGAGTCAAAATATAATGGGAAAGGAAGAGATGTGACATAAAGTCAAGCAGAAGAATGTGACATGTGCTCATAAGGGTTTTATCAGAAACTTAAAAGTACATTTCTTTAAGTTAGTACTCAGATACATAGATGATTAGTATTTGCTTGAACAGTAGATATTATAGCAGAGTACTTGCATAAATTGGCAAATGGCACCAAGCATTTTCTATGTTTTTCATCTTTTTCTTTCTGCTGCAATTACAGAATTAAATTGAGCTCTTCCAGACATTCTTTGTTTGGATCAGCGGTGGGTGTGACAACTGCCAGCACACACAGCCCAGGGGTACAAACTTTGACTAAAGAGGAGGACTGGCCCCAAACTGAAACAGACAATCTTAAAAATGGCATTTTCGTATCTGTTGATAATGGATTTCAAGGAAAACTGCTTTAATTTAAGCATCTGTCTC
Source organism: Chlorocebus sabaeus (assembly GCF_047675955.1). Lineage (NCBI taxonomy): Eukaryota > Metazoa > Chordata > Mammalia > Primates > Cercopithecidae > Chlorocebus > Chlorocebus sabaeus. The sequence goes on along the minus strand of NC_132906.1, from coordinate 72,073,313 downwards.
CTATCAACCACCACCATCACCTCCTTCCTGATACACATTCCCTTAGGTATAAGAAATCACAGACTTTCAAGGATTCTTCTCTTCCTAGAAATATTTAGAGAAAAGAGTTACGATTTTTGCCTATTGAGTCAGCTCATTGAGGTGCCTAATTCTCCTATCTTTTCTGATTCTGAATAAGCTGCTTGGATTACTTTTGATTTTGCTGCTCTGCAAAGTCTGTATGTTGCAGTGACTTTTCTCCATAGCTCATATGCTTCCATCCTTTCAATGGCCACATTGGAGAATTGGTGTCGAAAAACTCCCCACTTAATTAACAAATTCTAGCTCATTAGAACACCACCACCTTTAGTCTATTCTAAGTAGTAGGCTTTCAAAGAAAGGTAGAACTCAATAGATGAGAATTTCAGCATTATTCAGAATATGGCATACTTCCTCTTTTTTTGCTAGTTGCTGGAGCACATCTAGTTCTGCCATCCGTAGGCTATCAACCTACCACTGCATATCTCCACATTACTTGGGTGACCTGTTGAATCATTCAGGCTTCTGCTTCTGCACGCCAGCCTGAGTAATACAATACAGACATTGTGAATTACACATTTTCTGAAATCTCAGTACCAATCTCTTTGGTATATCTACTTTAGCTCAAATCCAGAGCAATCCTCAATTAAAAATGCATATTGATATATATCTTAGTTAGGCTTCCCATGGAAACTAAGAACAGGTATTAATTTGGATTTCAAATAATTAAAAAATGAGACATTTTCATTATATTCTGAACTCTTTAGTATTGTCTCATACAGAAGTCTGGACTCTCTTTTGACTACCCGAGTAGTCTGTTACAGAAGCAGGTGACATATGTTGTTGTGCTTTTGCTCTAAACCAACAATGTTCAACTGGGAGTATCAAGTGGGTAAAGGCTAAGGATGTTGCTGAACATCCAACAAAGCATAAGACAACTCTTTAAAACAAAGAATTATCTGGACCAAAATGTTAGTAGGGCTGAGGTTGAGAAATCTTGCTGTAATTAACATATGCATTCTCTATTATAATCCTCCATATAACATGTCTAGATGCAGACCCATGTAATACAGTTGCAACTTTATAATTTTATGTATTACTTATTAGTATAAATTGATAATGAATATTTTGTTCCATTAATGATTATGTAATTAGAAATATTTTGCATATGTATACAACTTAATAGATTAAATGCTATCTTTCACATCATGATCTTATAAGTTCATTAAAAGAAGACTTAAGTAAGGTACTTTTTTCTCCATATTGAGAAAAAGAATGTTAGATGTAACTAAGCCCTAGCTAGCATTCAGTCTGTTCCCCTACTTTCTAGACAAGAGCTAAAAAGTAGTAAAGCAGTTTTATGTTACATTGTTTGATAATATAAGTACAAAAAAATAGAATTACATGTTTAAAATATTTTTCTTTTAAGGATCTTTTTTAAAGGATAACTGCATCCAACTCCCAGAAGCTGTAAGAAATGAATATCATATCCAGGTCCTCATCCTCTTCCAAACCTATCCTAGCTTCACTAAAGAATTAGCCACAATTAATGAGAGTCACCTTAGTCTGGGAAATTTTGTTTACCCAACCCCCACTCCTCGGATGAGTGATAGCTAATGGCTCACTAATATGGACATACACGAGCCTAGATTTCCTTTCTCAGGTAGAGGCAACTCTAGCAAGGCTTTACCTGAAACTGAATCCTTGCCAAGCTCTTTTCCCTTCCCTATTTTTTTCATTTCCTCGGTTGCAGGTTTTTCTGAAGCACACTTTATTATAAAGTGACAGGCACTTGAATACTTTTCTCAATCTGCTCCTTGGAAACCCAAACTAAGACATTTGGTACTCTCTCCTTCCCTCTACCATGCCAATATCTAGGGTTATATCACTATAGGAAGCAACTGGGCAAGATTAAGGAAATAGATTACATGCCAAAGGAGCTGCAAAACTGGTTAACTTGTAAAGGCAGGAACTGGGAGGGTAGGACAGGAGTGGATTCCAAGAGTGCTGGATAAAGGAAGGAAAAACAAAATTGGTCTTCCAAAGTAAGCTCTATGGATGAGCTTCTAGAGTTGGGTTACTTACTGGCTGATGAACCTCATCTCTACTCATCGCTCATTACAGAGTGTAGCTGCTAAGCCTTTACCTGTGTTAATGTGGAATGTAACACAGGTGGAAAAGAATGCCCTGTCTCAAACCATATCTCTAACATTTAAAGAGAGAAAATGACAAGATTAGGGTATCGACAAAATCATAAATATTAAATCAAGTTTAGATACATTTGCATAATACCAATGATAGAACAATTCACTTAACTGTTTCCCTTCCTCAGTTCAAATGTAGAAACTTGCCTTGCTTAAGAACTATACAAATGTCCAATAAGAAGGTATCTTGTAAGATAATGCTTCCTTCCTTGGAATCTGCCTTCATCTCTTCTTTCTTAGACCAATAACTAGGGTTAAATCTCTACATGATTTTACTAGGCAAGTTCTGGATTTGCTAAAGAAAGAGAAGGATCATATGCTGAAGAAGCTGTAAGACCTGGCTATCATGTGCCTGAGAGAGGAGAACTAGGTATGCCTCCTAAGGAAGTTAAATGTAAAGGTGAATAAGAGAATGTTTGTTAATATAGAGTCACTCTGCCATGACATAGCGTTTAACGTCCTTGCAAAAATCCCAGGGTGTATTCTATTACAGGTGGAGTAGCTCTGGGAATTTTGAGAAAAGCAATGGCTCACATTAAAGAAGTAGAGGTATGAGAACTGTCATGAAAGACTATGGAAGAGCACAAAAGGTTCTGATCGTTTTGACTGCTATCATGGGGCTACTCTGTAAGGAAAAGCCTCCAACTTTGCTGAGATTATTTTATTTGTTTATTGTTTTGAGTTGGAGTCTCACTCTGTCACCCAGGCTGGAGTGCAGTGGTACAATTTCAACTCACTGCAACCTCCACCTGCTGGGTTCAAACGATTCTCCTGCCTCAGCCTCCTGAGTAGCTGGGACTACAGGCATGCACCACCATGCCAAGCTAATTTTTTTGGTGTTTTTTAACACAGACATGGTTTTGCCATGTTGGTCAGGCTGGTCTCGAACTCCTGACCTCAGGTGATCTACCCGCCTTGGTCTCCCAAGTGCTGGGATTACAGGCGTGAGTCATCATGCCTGGCCAAGATTAAAATCTTTTATGCTAGCAAATTGAATTTATTAACAGTTAAAGGGATATCAGGAAAGCCTTAGGTGTTCTTTACCTAAGGTAAAAACAAACACAGTGGCGAGAGAAGCATAAACTTCCTTGAGTAGGCTTGTCATGCCTATTACTTGGTAGACCAGAACTAATGGTAGGAGACGCTATTACAGAATTGATCATCTTGGTAGCAAATGGTATGATCAGATGTAGCAATTCAAAGGCCAGGTGGCAGCATTTACAAATAGAAATAAGGTGGGTATAATTACCATAATGAACAACAGGTTCAGAATGATATCTGGGGCTTTTGACTTGCTAGACTTTACAGAGATGGATAGTATAATTTGGTGTTCCAGTAAGCAACATAAATAAGTAATCAATAACAGTATTGCTTATGTATAATCACAAGTGGTTAATAATGAATGAGAGTAAGACTGCACTCAATTGCTACAATGGTAGTCTTAATTCTTTCTCCAGTTTTCAGACCTATTGACTGAAAGAGAGAACTAGTCCAAGATTGGGTTCTCATGAAGAAACATCCTTTAAACACTGTAGCAAGTGCATGCAGTATTGATTATTCCAATAACTCTCCAAATGTAGTAGAGATGCAAGAACTCTGCTGGAAATGGACCCAAAACTATATTCTTAGGTAACTATACACTGAGGAAAAGGAACTTTCCGGATCTTTTGAGAACCCTTGACTACAAGGGTAGAGTTGATACCAATAACTGGAAATCCAAAGTGCTAGCATAGTTCCCCTATTGGACTAAGGATATATGGGAGTCAGGTATTAAAGGAGTCTTTATGCAGGTTCATCTCACAGTGACTCCACTAGATCCATGGACCTACCTGGTAGTAATTTGCTGAATATATAATTAGAATGCATTTACCTAGATATCGGAAAATGACTGAGGTTTCTTTCCTTACTTGAAGAGTTAGATCTATCGTAATAGAAAAAGCTAAATAGAGTACCTTACTAACGTACTGTCTTCACTATAATATGAGTAAAATAAAAATAATTGCATTCTAGGGGAATAATATAAATTAGATTCACCCAAAAAGTCCTAAAAGATGCATGAATGTTGTCTTCTCGTATTCTCATTTTGCTCTCCAGTTTGGCACTTGCAAAAACCAGATGGACAATGACAGATGAAAGTGGGATACCACAAACTTAATCAAATAGTAGTCCCAATTGCAGCTGCTGTGCTGGATAAGGAATTTTTACTAGAGCCAACCAACACAATCTTGGCCACTAGAATAAAACTTTTTCTGGACAAATGTGTTTTCCATACCCATCAGTGTGGAATATTATATGCTATAGCATTCACATTGTAAAGACAACTCTATGGTCTTGACCCAAAGCTAAGTTCATTAGTTTTCACTCTGTTACAGTACAGTGTGACAGAATCTAGACCATCTGGCATTCCTATGAACATGTCATAGATCCACTCTATCAATGCCATCATGATAATTGAATCTGATGAGAACAAAACGGCATCTAATCTGAATGTCCTGGGAAGATACATGCTCTCTGGATGTTGGATATAACCCCTCCAAAGATTCAAAGGCCTGCCACTTGGGTTGAGATTTTAGGAGGTGAATTGCTGAGGATATTCCAGGACATCCCCTTTAAAGTAAAAAAACAGGTTGTAGTACCTTGCAGTCCTTGTTTGTCTCTAAGAAAGAAGCTGAGTGGTTGGTAGATCTTCTTACCATTAGGATTTAGGATATGATACTTTTGAGAATACTGCTCTTACCTACTTAATAGGTGTGCAGAAGATGGGTAATTTTGAATTGAGTTCAGAGTAAGAAATGGCTCTGCAGCAGGTCTAGCTGATTATGCTGGCAGCTCAGCAGTTTAGGCTATGTGATCTGGCAGACCCAAACTATGATAGATATCTATGGTAGAAGAGTGTCATTTGAAATTTCTGTCAAGTGCAAAAGAAAAGCCACATTACAGACCTCTATATTTCTAGGGTAAAACATAAAATAGCTCTTGACATGCTACTAGTCCCTTGGAGGTTGCAGAATATCTGACCATGAGACGTCACACGACCATGCAGCCAGACCTGTCCGTCATCTGCTGGCTGCTGTCAAACCCACCAGCTCTCAAGCTCAGAAAGCAATCTTTCATAGCATGGAAGTTAGTTTTCCTGCATTGGACAGAGGGCATACATAAGCTGTGTAAAGTGAACTAGCCCCCTATCCTGTGTCACCTATCCCTGCTATATTTCTTCTTCAGCTCTTATCTGTGGCCTCACAGGGGATCCCAATGACCAAGTTAGCTAAAGTGAAGGAATCAGAGCTGAATTCTGAGATGAGACAGCTTAATATGCTGTGCATGCCACAAATGGGCAGCTGTATCTTTATCCCATCACTCAAAGATGACTCTAAATTTATTTTAGGTAGTGCACTCAGTAGCCTACCTTGTGTGAAGAGAGAAGTGGTCCCAGTAAGAATAGATATGCAATTACAAATTGCAGAAAATTGCTTAGCTGATTGGATGGTTACGGATATGTAATGTAGAGGCATGTGTAATGACCAGAGTGTGAAAACTTTATAGTATTCACCAGCACACACAAGAGAACACTAAGAAAAAGACATGAGATACCCAATGGTGACTTGATCAGTTGATGTGAGCATGACTCTTTCCTTGGTCATTTTGTGTGGTAGGCCTATGTACAAAGTAAATTGAGTAGCAGAAATGGAAGCTCTGCATGGGACTAAAGTATGAGATCCTGCTTTCCAAGGTTGCTCTAGTGATGACTGCTGAAAAATGTACTACCTATAAGCAATAAAGGCTGTTGGTGAGCCCACAGAATAGCCTCATGCTTCAGGATGCTCGGCAGCCATTGGGTGGCAGGTTGATTGTATCAGATCTCTTCCATTCTGGAGTGGGGAGCTATTCATTCTGTGAATATCCACGAGATTCACACATATCCTGGCTATATGTTTTCTCTCCCCTCAGGACTTCCCATAGCACACTATCTAAGCACTAATGGAGTGTGTAATTAATTGCAAAACAATCATGCCAAGATAATAATTTTGCAGAAGAGGACTTGAGACAGTAGTCACATGACGATCAGGTGCATTGGCCATCCTGACAGGATAGTGAAATGATTTTTTTTCCATATTAACAATTTTTATTTGTTAAATTCAGTGGGATGAAGTATAGTCACATTGTCGTGCAACCATTATTACCATCCAGCTCTAGAACTTTAGTATCTTTCCAAGCTGGAACTGTATTCCCATTAAAAAATAATTCCCCATTGCCCCTTCTCCCTGTCTTAGCAACAACCATTCTATTTTCTGTCATCACAAATTAGACTATACTAGGTATCTCATATAAGTGGAATTATACCATAGTCGTCTGTTTGTGATTGTCTTATTTCAGTTGGAATAATGTTTTCAGTGTTGTGCCATATTGTACCATGTGTCAGAATTTCCTTCCTTTTTAAAGTTGAATAATATTCCATTGTATGTACAGGTCACATTTTGTTTATCCATTCAACTGTCAATGGGCATTTGGGTTGTTTCCAACATTTAGCTATTTAAAAAAAAGTTGCTGTGAAAATGGTTATAGTAACACTATCTTTTTGAGTTTCTATTTTCTTTGGGGTATATATTTCCAGAAGTCAAAATCTAAATCATATGTTAAGTCTGTGTTTAATTTTTTGAGGAACTGCCATAAAGTTTTTCATAAACATTGCGCCATTGTATATTAACTTCAGCAATCACAAGTGTTCTCTACATCCTCAGCTATACTTGGTATTTTCTCTGCTTTAAAATTATTATTGTTTTTAATTGGCACATAACATTACACTTGTACATAATTATGGGGTACAGAGTGATATTTCAGTTCATTTATACAGAATGCAATGATCACATCAGGGCAAATAACTTACTCATCACCTCAAACATTTATAATTTCTTTGTGTTGAGAATATTCAAAATATTATCTCATAGCTATTTGAAATATACCATAAATTATTGTTAACTAAAGTCACCCTACAGTGTTTTAAAACACTACAAGTTATTCTTCCCATCTAGCTGTAATCTTGTATCCTTTAGCAAACCTTTCTCTATCTCCAACTCCCTGATCCCTAAAAACTCTCTACTTCTATGGCATCAACTTTTTTAGCTTCCCCAGTATCATGTGGTATATTTTTTTCTGTGCCTGCTTTATTTCACCTAACATAATGTCCTCCAGGCTCATGCATGTTGATGCAAATGATATTATTTCATTATTTTTTTATAGGTGAAAAGTGTTCCATTATGTACGAAATTTCTTTATACATTCCTCTGTTGATGGACACTGAGTTCGATCCTGTACCTTGGTTATTGTGAATAATACTGCAATGAACACGAGAGTACAGGCATCTCTTCAGCATACTGATTTCCTTCCCTTCGAATATATATCACTGACGATACAGATCATGTGACAACTTGAAGATGATACCCTTTAAGAATGATGTTTTACATGGTGAAATCCTGTCTCTACTAAAAATACAAAAATTAGCTAGGCATGGTGGCACACACCTGTAGTCCCAGCTACTCGGGAGGCTGAAGCAGAAGAATCGCTTGAACCCAGGAGGTGGAGGTTGCAGTGAGCCAAGATCGTGCCACTGCGCGATCGTGCCTTGTGACAGAGTGAGACTCCGTCTCAAAAAAATTAAATAAATAAATAAATAAAAATTTAAAAAAATGATGTATTAGGCCATTCTTGTATTTCCATAAGAAAATATCTGAGCCTGAGCCTGAGCCTGGGCAATTTATGAAGTAAAGAGGTTTAACTGACTCACAGTTCTGCAGGCTATAGAGGAAATAGTATGCTGGCATGTGCTCAGCTTCCAGAGAGGCCTCAGGGAGCTTTTAATCATGATGGGAAAAAATGTGGGAGCAGCCATATCACATGGCCGAAGCTAGAGCAAGACAGAGTGTGGGGGAGGTCTCTCTACACTTTTAAACAAACAGATTTTATGTGAAATCACTCACTATCCTGAAGACAGCTCCAAGCCACGAGAGATCTGCCTCAATGATCCAAACACCTTACACCAGGCCCTACCTTCAACATTAGGGGTTACATTTCAACATGAGATTTGGGGGGATAAATATCCAAACCATATCAGATGGTGAGTGATACTTCAGAATCCTTTTATATTTTAAACTGAAGCCCATTATCTGGTATTGTGTCTGCAATAGGTAGAATGGATCTGGGAACTAAGGAATATAAATATTGTGACTCATATGGTAACTTTCTACAATCCATCCCCAAACATTTTGGCTCTGTGAGAGTAGAAATCCTGGTTTTCTGAGCAGAGACACCACAAACACATTAATTCTATCTCCAAACTTAAAACCCCAGCTTTCACTTGGTCATTTGATGCTTTTTGTATCAGTAGATCAACAGGCATGAAAGAAATATCAAGCTGGAAGAATTATTGGAAATAAACTTATGAGAAGTTAGTGCGGTTGCAATGGCATAGGAAGGGAATATGCCTGGAACTTAGTTTAATGTGCTAAGGTATATCTTTTTGTACTTCCAGGTTCCGTTTTAATTATAAATGAACAAATATAGCAACCACAGCTGGGTAAGCGCATGTGAAACCAGGGACACAGACAATTCAGAAATGAAAGTCTGCTTTATCCCAACAGACAGGGTACCTAGATCAGCAGAAGTGCTATATATAACGGGAGGGAAACATTTTGAATGGATGTTCCAGGATGGAGATGATGAGTAATAGTCCTGAAACTAGAAATAGCTTTAGCAACAGGGAGTGCAATTCATTCTGTTATGCCTCTTCTTTTAAGTTTCTCCAGAAGCAAAAAAAAGAAAAAATGAATTAAATGGTACAAAGGTTGGAGACAGTAGATTCAAGTTGTCTCCTCCAGATCCCTTTTGCCAGGTCAGTTTATTTGTCTTCTAGTTGCTACTGAGTGTTGGCAGTTAATAACTCACAGTTGATTCGGTTCTCCAGAGAACTGACCTAACTGGCACTGCCTTGCAAAGAGTAGCATGCTTTCTTTCTTAAGAGTTGACCCACAGCTAATTATGAATTATAAGAGGTACAAACAACTATATCCATTGATTCAACTGAAGTACATTTTTACGTTGCAGAATCTACCCTTAGAGTAGCCTAGGCTTAGAATTTAATGGAGAGCACAACCATGCTGGTCTCTTTAATTTTCTCTATTCTGCTTCATTTCCCTCATTACAAGTTTTTCCTAAACAGGACTTAAAGCTGCATGTGCATTTCATTTCTTTTCCTTCACATATATACCCATAAATCCTTAAAGTTTTATGTGCACTTCAATTTCTGACTCAGCCTCTACATCTAAGTCATCCATCACAAGACCACCTGACTTTAAATCTTTATATTAACCCCTATTTCATTAGTACCCTGAGTCCAAAATGATCTAACTTATGTCTTGACTATAAGTTAAAATTTTTATATTAATTTACTTTCCATTATTAAATTAACTTATATGATATAAACATTTAAATAGGAGATTCATGTCAGAATATTTTAAAAACTCTAAATTATTCACTTCTTTTGATCAAATTGCCAACAATGACTGATCTTGTATATAAACACATAGATAGATGATTGGTAAATGATAGAAATAGACATGTATATTAATATACCAAATGCAAATCATAATTATAATTGCATATTAAAACTATTTGGGGAAAACTTTCTGCCTTATGTTTAAAATTAAGTGTGTATGGACAATCCAGTTGATTCAACTAAAATAGAATTTCCTTGTAAAGTTCTTGGAGTAATCCTTAGACAATGCTTAAAATATATTTAGCATTTAATGTTCTATTTAGGTTTTCTATTTCTTGGTTTTACTGTAACTCCTAATTTTTATCAATATGTATGCCACTACAAAATTGTCAATTTCATCTTGTTACTTTGAAACTTATTTTAGCTTTATTTTATTTACTTCTATTTCTTCATGGTGGATGTGTATTTGTGGGGTGTGTGTATATGTGGGTATATTTGTAATGTTTTGTATGTGAAAGTATTAACAGTTCTCGTTGAATAAATTGGTCATTTCAAAGTCTTCGATTTTTAGTTCTTTTTGAATTTTGACTTCATAGATTTTCACTTTCATTATCAGTGTTTTTCTTCTATCCCTTAAGCTAACTTTTAATTATTTTTCAACTTTTCACAGTCGTGGTTGGTATACACAATTCTATTTATTAATGACAAAAAATTACAATAATTTTTTATCTAATGATGAATGTATTTACTATGCTATACATATTTGCTTTTATATTTTATCTGTGATTAAGACTTATTTAGAAGACTGAATAAAATAATAAAACCAGATTTTTAAAAATTGCATATTTATATTCATTATAATATAGTTTCATTGCATTCTAATTATAGGTTACAGTCTGTATGATTTCTGATTTTGGAATATGTATATATTTATAGATTTTTTTCTATTTTGTAAGCCAATTTTTACTTTTGCTACAATGTTTCATTTATGTATTTTATTTTTTTACTTGAAGGGCATAATGCATTTTAATTGCATACATAAAAATTCAAGTGATATTAATTTTTAAATTAAATCTACCTTGTTTTTAATTTTATTTAAAACTGTGCATTTCTATTTTTAGGCAACAAATAGGTCAAGCTCTGAGAATAATGACTGTGGATATTTCTGTTACTAGTATCACTATGCTTGGCCTTTGTTAACATTAACTCATTAAAATACATATTTTTTCTTCCTTTCAATCTTTAGATACAATTTCATTTTTAGTTAAAATTTCTTGTAAATAGCGAAAAGATAAATTTAAATTTGCTAAATTTGATTCCTTAACAAGGAAAAAGAACACATTCATGTTTAAGGTAGTGAATAAGATTTTAGTTTTTATTTTTGCTATTTCATAAAATGGTTTATGCTTGTTAGGCATTTTTTTTTTTTGGTCAATTGTATTTTTTGTAGTATGTACATCATATTATATTTGCATTCTATTTTTAGCTACCCTACATTTTTACATGGACATATTTGAAACTATGTAATTTTATCAATATCAAGACTTAGTGTTACTATGTAATTCCATTCCCAGCACGTTTTATTATAGCAAGTTGATATGGTTTGGTTTTGTGTCCCCACCCAAATCTCACCTTGAATTGTAATCCCCTTAATCCCCATATGTCAAGGACGGGACCAGGTGGAGGTAATTAAATGATGGGGGTGGTTTCTCCCATGCTGTTCTTGTGATAATAAGATAGTCTCATGAGATCTGGTGGTTTTATAAGTGTCTAGCATTTACCCTTCTTGCACTTCTCCTCCTTGCCATCATGTGAAGAAGAACGTGCTTGCTTCCCCTTCTGCCATGATTGTAAGTTTCCTGAGGTCTCCCCAGTCATGCAGAACTGTGAGTCAATTAAACTTCTTTTCTTTATATATTACCCAGTTTCTGGCAGTTCTTTATAGCAGCTTGAGAACAAATAATACACAAGTTCATGAGTTAATGGTCTTTGTTAGATTGTGAACTCTGGGAACTTGAATTGTGCATTATTTGTCTTTCATTCCCCAATGTCAAAACAGTTTACCACACAGGCTCAACTCAAGGTGATAATAGTTGTGATGGTTAATACTGTGTGTCAACTTGATTGGATTGAAGGATACAAAGTATTGATACTGGGTGCATCTTTGAGGGTGTTGCCAAAAGAGATTAACATTTGAGTCAGTGGGCGAGGGAAGGCAGATTCACCACTAATCTGGTGGGCACAATCGAATTAGTTGCCAGTCAATATAAAGCAGGAAGAAAAATGTGAAAAGGGGAGAGTGGCCTAGTCTCCCAGCCTACATCTTTCTCCCATTCTGGATGCCTCCTGCCCTCGAACATGGGACTCCAGTTTCTTCAGTTTGGGACTTGGACTGGCTCACCTTGCTCCTCAGCTTGCAGACGGCCTATTGTGGGACCTTGTGATCATGTAAGTTAAAACTTAATCAATACCCCTTTACATATATATACATACATACATACATACATATATATGTGTGTGTGTGTCTCCTATTAGTTCTGTCCCTCTTGAGAACCCTTACTAATAACATAGTAAATAGATTATTTCCTAGATTCTATTGCACTGATTTTCAACTCTCTTTCAGAGACATGTCTGCTTTAGTGCCCCTTTTGACTCACTAATCTAAGGCTTCTCACTAACTGATCTTGCTAGGGAATACATTACCATGATTACTCATTCATTCCCTGTATTGTTCTTATTCTTCCTCTAATGTTTCCCTAGTCCAACTATTATTTGAATGACAGACTGTCACCTCATTTGTAGTTAAGAGTCTGTTTATCCATTGCAAAGGATTGGATATTTATGTTGCCCCAAAATTCATATATTGGAATTTTAACCCCCAAGGTATTAGGAGGTGGAACCTTTGGGAAGTGATTAAGTCATGACGGCAGAGGACTTATTAATGAGATTTTAGAGACTTTACAAAAGAGACACCAGAGGGATCCCTTGCACCTTTCACTATGTGAGGTTACATTAGAAGACTGCTATCTATAGGAAATATGTCCTGTCCAGCACTTCTCAGCCTCTAAAATTGCACTTAATTAACCTTGCACTTCTTAGCCTCTAAAATTGTGAGAAATAAATTTCTGTTGTGTGCAGTCCTAATTAGCAAAAAGGAGTCAGGTTGGTAACACCAAGGAAAAGTAAAAAAGAATGCAGATAAGCTAAGTCTGCCTTTCTTCATGGTCCAGAACGCATAGCCCTCCTGCACAAATAACTCACAATCTCCCAGACCAGTTATTGCTAGACCCTCAGGTGATATAAAAACTGCAAGTTAACTCGCTACAACCTTGGCATTATCAATACTGCACAAAGCCCTCCTCAGCACATAGCACAGACACCATCCTATAAAATCCCCAGCAAGCCTTTGTCTCTTTGCAGTCAGCTCCTCACTTGCTGGCCTGCCTGTTGCTTCCTTGCAATGTATGTTTATACTTTCTCTAATAAATCTTCCTGAGATAGTTGCTGATTACCCATGACATGTTGTTTAAAAGCCACTCAATCTATGATATTTTTTTTCTTGCAGCCCTAACAGACTAAGACACCCATTGTATACATTTTTACTACTCAAAAAAATTTTCTGAATCTATTCAGAGTTTAGTGAATGGTTAACTTTCAATTTTATTAAATATGCGTATACAAACATGGACATTTCGAAATTACGTTCAGTAACTTACCAAAGTTGTGGAATAATCAGAATGCAGATAATTTGAGCAATGGTTATATTTCTGAAGAATATTCCAAATTTAGAATTACCTGCATTAAAACTAAAAGTGTGCTTGGGCTGATATAAATATGTGTCTTTACTTTAAACAATTTTAATTAAAGATTATATGTAGTCAAAGAATATGAGATCCCAATTGACTCAGGATTAAATTCTCACAGCTGCAGCTGTATGTTTGTTCCTGGACACTAAATTGATAGATACATTTCTGTATATTCAGAAGTATGTCTTAAGACCATTAATTATGAGTTTGTAAAAATAATTATAGAAGCTGGCAATGTTTATTCTAAAAAATAGAAATACTGTAGGGCCTATAATAATTATACTCAAGTGTTTGAAGAAATTTCCTTAGAAAATTAGACCATACTACCTCAAAGAGATGCGCTAATGATAACAATTAAAGTCACAAAGCAATAAAGCTTAGTTCACTACATGGAAGTATTGTTAGTTGTCCATGATTCAAAGTGGGTAGCTTGGAAGTTTTTGGATCCCCGGTCAGTGGAAGTGATCAGAAGCTGAATGACCATTTATTGAAATTATTCAGGAATAAGAGGTGGTGTTTTCTTTCAGGTCTTTCCAATACTAAAATAAAAAACATGAGTCTATAAAGTATCTTGATTCTTCTTTATTATTTTTCGCATTTTCATCTATTATTTTAAAAATTATCATAGATTTATAATTACGGAGTTCTATTGAGATTACATGCTCATAAAACAGGTGAGTATACTGAAGACAGAAATACAAAAAGACCCCTAGGGAGTTTTTGATATTAAATAACTTGTCCTGCTGATGTTTTTGTATTTTAGTAATGGAACATATGGTAGTTAGAACTTGGGTGACTGACGCAATGCAAGATAGATAATGCAAGTCCGATTATGTAACTTAACATTTTATCATGATTAGTTTTAACATGATTTTAACATAACCATGTTAAAATGTCAGTTACAGAATCAAAAATATACTGTGATACACACACATATAAACAGAGAGCTCAATATAACAACAGAGGGCAGGTATTAAGGTCCTGCCTTATGGAGATATGCAAAGATATTAAAGATCACATATTGTTGCACTTTATCATTATACATTAGTAAATTTTAAGTAATTTAAGCAAGGTTACAAAAGAGAAAGTAGCAGAGCCAGAAGTAGTACCTACTCTTCTAAGAAGCAATCTCCTTTTCGTTTATATAAAGAGTTCACACATTTCTCTAAGCTATATGAGAGGTAATTTGCTATGCATGAACAGGTAAACTATTACTTGCAAGAGGTGGTAAGGAGATATTAAACATATATTTTTCAAAACAGGAAAAATAACCTGAAAATTTAAAGTTACTTCTCTAAAAGTTTTGCCTTTTACTCAGTGCTCTACTTATCGTTTGCTATCTAAAAAAATTTAGGCAAGTGATATTCAAAAACAATCAATAGTATATCTCCATTAAATCCTCTTTCCAAGGTCATATGATTTGACCCTCTTGGAGCTAATGTTTTCAATTCCACTAAGCTAAAAACGAAAAGTGATTTTGAATTTCTAAGGGCATACAACACCAAGAACAAATTAAAGGGAGCCCTCCCACGGCAGCAGTGCCTTCTTTTTTCAGAGTGTCTAAAACAAGAGAACTAAAGGACAGTCCCCTAGAGTAGCTTCCAAAAGAATATTCAAAGGCGTAGAAAAAAATACAACTTGGACAAACATTAAAAATCCAATCTAGAAAATCAAATTCATCAGAGTTTCAAAAACCTCAATACAAATATTATGTAATAAAGTTATTTGCTTCAATGAACAGGTGAATGGTTCAATTTATAGAAATGAAAGCAATTGCTACAGGAGAAAACATCTAATGTTTTAGCAACGAATGAACAAGATACTGTCTCCTGGCACCTTGTGAAATTATCTTCCCAGATTGTTTTGTTGTTGTTCATAAAAAGGTAGAATTAAGGTTGGGGTCAAATTAGTTTCCTAAATTGGTAAATATTTATTGATATGTATTAATGGATAGGTAAATATTTATTAATAATCTATTCTAAGTATGTCATTGATAAAACGACACACTGTTTATATTTACAATGCACTGAGGAAGAAATTTTGATCCTTATAAAAAGGGCAACAATTATGCATCAGAAATATTCCATGAGTGTTTTTGTAAGGAAGGTAATGCAAGAAAATATCACACTTCCGTGATATGTACATAGAGGGAAACAATACAATAGGACAATTTGCCTCTGGCTCATTTAGTTCAGACAATAGGGAAGAACTCAGTGTTAGTATGTGGGCAGTCATTATGATATTCGAAGATAAGTGAAAGGGTAAAGGAGGAGAGAAGTGTTACTCTAAAAAAAGCACACTGATAGGACAGCGGGAAAGAATGATAAATTCCTTTGTAATTGTGAGATTTCGAAAGAGGAAAGTGTCTGCAGAAAAAATCTCAGAAGTTTGCTGAGAAGTGTGTTAAGTAAAAGTCCACGAATACCCTTTAAGGAAATCTTCATTAAATATATATGAAGTCTTCATTAAATTACGAATATATATGTATATACACACATACATATATAAATTATTTAATTTTTGAGTCAGATTTGTACTTATGTTAAATTATATTAAATGAACCTAAATTAATATAGATGTTTCATCATGCAGTGACAGAACCAAAAAGGAATCTAACATTTTATAAGTGATTTTCTTCAAATATAATTGTGCTTTCAAAGTACAAGTTACTTTCACAGATTTTATTTCATAATTTGTTTTCATCTAGATTTTCCCACACAAAATAATCCCAAAAATTATCTTTAGAAAATAATTGGGAATGTTGTATCTTTGAGCAAGCATAAACGTAGGTTGGATTCTACAAAGCAAAATAAATGCAAAACGATTAATTATACTCGCTCACCAGGTGAAGTGATTTAAAAATCTATTATGTTAGCACTAAAAAGTAACTAACTTACGAAACATGATCTATTTTTTAAAGTTCAAAAAACAACATAACTTGAAGCAATTGCAGGAAATCAACCTCTATTTGATAATTGTTCCCTTCATCACACAAAGAAATGTGCACAGGTGAGAACTGCATCATTGTTTTTCCCATAGCTTACTGACTCCCTGCTGTATACCTTCACCTAAAGTAGCATTTTAGAACAATTAGTGACTGTAGAGATGATTATAATGCCACAAATGTGAGATTATGACTTTAGCTAAAGAATAAACAGCAGGAGGAGAAAGGCTATTAAGGAGTAAATATACTATTTCTCAGGAAGAATGGTTTGCAATTAGAAAGAAATGGGAACAACAGAGAATAGAAAGATTCAGTTATAACCATTTATGATTTTTTAAAAATTGTTGCTAATTTTAGCAAGAAAATAGTTTTATGAAGTAAGTCATCTGTTCAATTTAAAAAAAAAATCACAGAGGACTATAATTTGGAGAAGTTCCCCTCTGTCTTGGAAATCAAATACTTTTAGAACGGAAAATATGACAAAGATCAAATCAAAACATTGCTAATTAAGTATGACAGATAATATGTATGAATGTAAGTGTTAATTTTGAATGGTTATAGTTACTTAAATGAAATGCTCCGCCAGGATATGTGAAAACTAGATGTCAGAAATCTGAATACTTCCACCTCACCCATCTCATAATATAAACTAGATTAAACAAGAATGAGTAGAATCCATGGCCAGGCTGTGCCAACATTTCTCTTTTCAGTTAGATCACTGTTATTTTTAAAAATAATGTGCACACAATAGAGATAGATACATAGATACACATATACACACAAGAAGATAAAAAGGCAACTGAGGTAATAGACAATATTTTTGAGGAACTTTGCTTCAAAAATGTGATTTATTTCCCAAATCTTTTGTATTTTTGCCCTGAGTAAAAAATATATATCACCAGCATTCTAAAAGAAAATGTTGAAATAAAATATGAATGACAAATGAGGTTACTAATAAAGCAGAAAGAAAATCTGAAATTTCTAATTCCATATCATGAGAAGTAAATTCTATATGCAGTAAGGTTTTTGGCTGACAGCTTTTAGGAAAGAAAATGGAATCCTAAAACAGGTGAAGAAATGTAATAAGATAATGGCCAAATTAGGACACTGAGCACCAGAAAAAAAAAAAACCACCACCCTTGGTTCAAAAATGTTAAACCCAAGAAAATTGTGCCTACAGCAGTCTCAGTAGGGAAGACACTCGTGGGAAACGAGGCTGGTGAGATAGCACAGAGATGGACGATTGGTGTCAGTCAAGGTTCTCCAGAGAACAGAACCAACAGACTATGTGCATGTAAGTGAATGTGCATGTGATTGAATGAAAAGTATGTTCATGTGTGTGTGTATACGTACATATGTGTACATATAAAGAGATTTATCTCAGATATTATCACCATTTATTAAATGATTTCACTGCAATATCTATATTAGTGTTCAACTAAATAACTAAGTACTATAGCCTAGCTAAGTTGACACATAAAACAAATCATGACAATGATACAGAGTCTTCTGAGCTATGACAAGGGATTTGGAGTTGACTCTAAATAAAATGAGAAGCCTTTGATGGGCACTAGGCAGATGAAAGGAGCTATAATGATGTAAACACAGGGCTAATAGCAAGACATTTATGTTATCTGTTTATAATGGTGGTTTTGAGTAGAAATGGCAATACTTAAAGAACTATGAGCAAGTAAGTAGAATGTGAAACTCACTTACTTAAAGGAAACTTTCTAAGTATCCTAAGAAAACTGTCAGTCACAATTGCAAGGCTGCCAGTAAGGATAAAGAGTTTATTTATAAAACGTTTACAGAAACAGTTTACCAAAATACTCAAGGAATAATACAGATATTTCCTTAGTCTGTATTTTTGCTTTGTCTGCTTTTCAAATGTTCAAATGATTATAAAAAAATTCAGAGACAACTAATATATTCTAATTTTTAAAAATAAATTGCATTGACTTTTTCAGTAAAATCAAATTTATTATAGTGTTTAATCAGTGCTGAAATGCTGAATATATATTTTTAATGGCTAAGACATAAATTGAAGTATACTGATACGAGGAGAACATCAATTATATTCCAAGTCAATTTATATGATGGATCATCCGTGCTGGGAAACTAGACTTAACAATTATGGAACACAGGGATAGAATAACAATGTAGGTGCATTAAAATATGCTTTTATGAAAGGTCTGTTTTATATTGTTTTTCTTAAGCTAAAAATATTATCTTTCTTCTCTAATAAGCATAATAAATATTTTCTCCTTTCTAGCTATACTGAAATTATGTACTACCATCACCACTATATAAAGCTCATAAAATATTTTTAATTCATATAAATTGTTTCCTTAGTATGAGTTATCTGGCTTATAATAGTCATAACTCAGCCTTCATATTGAACTTCTTCTCTAAGAACTCAGATGACTTAAATCACTAGCTAATTAAATCGCCAACTACTACATCCTTATAATTTGTAAGGCATTTAATGTTTTCCTTATTCCCCTTCTTGGATGCTAATCTTTATTTGGATTGGAAACATTATATTTTGAGAGCATCTCTATTATTTGGAGTGCCTCAGGTTAAAGTACTTCCATTGATTCTTTGCATTTAGTTTTTAAATAGCATGTTTTCTGATAAAGAAGATGTAGGGTCTGTTTCCAGATTCAGAAAGGCCATTCAATATCAGAATTTTATTTTATTTTTTTAAATTCATTTTTATTTATTTTTTTTGAGATGGAGTCTCACTCTGTCGCCCAGACTGGAGTGCAGTGGCCAGATCTCAGCTCACTGCAACCTCCGCCTCCCGGGTTTATGCTATTCTCCTGCCTCAGGCTCCTGAGTAGCTGGGACTACAGGCGCCCGCCACCTCGCCCGGCTAGTTTTTTGTATTTTTTAGTAGAGACGAGGTTTCACCAGGTTAGCCAGGATGGTCTCGATCTCCTGACCTTGTGATCCGCCCGTCTCAGCTCCCAAAGTGCTGGGATTACAGGCTTGAGCCACCGCGCCCGGCCTATTTTTTTTAATTCAAAATCATGATTCTATAGCAGGCAACTGCATACGCTGCAAAGACTTGGTGAAATGGGCATTCCAGAATGTATAACATACAGAGTATGATTCCTTAAAAAGACTGTAAGTGCATCTAGCCAGTGTATTTTCATTAGAAATAGATTAGGTACTATATAAATGGGGTCAGTCATTGGAGGAACTCATAATGACTTCTTTATTGGGAGTATACATCACTGCTAAAGTCACAGGGGAGCTTGGTTTGTGTGATGGTCGTTTGACATTAACACTGTACTCCAACCTGACCCAGAGAGAGTATCCGTCTTCAAAAGATGGCTCCAGGGTATCATTCAACTCATTCTGTGCAGTTGTTCCCTACAGAGTCCATCTATAGCTTTTATCTTTGCTTTTGGAGACCTTTGACTTCAGAAGGTACTCTGAAGAAAAATCACAAAGGTTCTAAGAGTTATAGATGCTTCATAACCTCTACTTAAAAAAACAGTACTTGTTATAGTATTGCTAATGTAGAACTCATCAGTTATGTAAAGTGGAAAAATCTATAGACAGAATAAGTCATAATAAATATTTCAAATAAATAAGGTTCTGTTATTTTTAAGGGTATTTTCAAAGCATAAGTTGTAAATATGTGTAACTTGCAAATTATGTCTGTACTAAGTATAATATTTAAGAATTATTTAGAAGTTGCAATATTGTAAACACTACCAACAAAATTCAAAGAAAATATTTATATCTTTTCATGTCCTTCTATTTGAACAATGAAATTATCTCAATTTTATAGAAGCAATACCTTTCTAATTAATCCAGATTTGCAGTAAAAAGTTATGGAAGCTTTTCAAAATAGTTTAAATTGTTTTCATAAAGTACCAGAGGCAGACTTAGTGTTTCCTCACGCATTTCACAAATTTGAGATTTCCCACTGAAACTCACCCAGTTGCCCAATAGACTGTCCTTTTTGATAAACATAGAAATTGACCTTCCTTGTCTTAAAAGCTTGATACTTACAGTTGTTTTGTCTGAGTTTCTTCCTCAGGAAATGACCATCAGGCCTCTCACAAAAGTATCAAAGAACTGAAACCAGATTGCACCCCTCATTCCACACGGTTGCTTCCTCGCCCCTCCGAAGTTTCTGTTTTCTTCTTGCCTGCTATATAAACCTCTGGTTTCAGTTAGTCAGGGAGTTGGATTTGAGACTGACTGAGCTCTCATCTCTGACTGCAACACCCAATAAAAGCTTTTTTAGTTGGCAATACTCAATGTCTCAGTGATGGGCCCCCCCTTTTTTTTTTTTTTCCCCCTGATAGAGTCTCGCTCTGTCGCCAGGCTGGAGTGCAATGGTGCCATCTCAGCTCCCTGCAACTTCTGCCTCACGGGTTCAAGTGATTCTCCTGTCTCAGCTTCCCAAGTAGCTGGAACTGGGACTACAAGCACGCGCCACCACGCCCAGCTAATTTTTGTGTTTTTAGTAGAGATGGGGATTCACCACGTTCGCCAGAATGGTCTCCATCTCTTGGCCTCTGGGCTGCCTGCCTCAGCCTCCCAAAGTGCAGGGATTACAGGCATGAGCCGCCGCGCCTGGCCAGTGATGGGCTTTTTGTGTGGCGAACAGCAGGACTGACACCGAATCCCTGGTGTGTCAGTAACACTACTGTGTACTAGGACCACGGCAAGACACTGGGAATAAAATGGTGAGCAAAAAGAAGATACATAGTTCCTGCTTGCTATGGTTCTTTTGGTATGATGAGTACACTAGCATTGGAAAAAAAAGAAACAACAATAAATGTAGAAATACAGATTGAGATGTGTTGTAAAGGCAGACAAATGGGTTCTGGGAAAAATAAGTTAGAAAAATACCTTGTATTTGAACGGAAGATTAGGAATAGTATCTTGGGGGAATTTATAGCTATCCTAAATTCTTTTCTTAAATCTTTTAATGTATTTATTTTTATTGATAAATAAAATTTGTATCTCTTTATGGGGTACCTGTAGTATTTTGTTATATGCATATAATATATAATGATCAAGTCAGAATATGTCCTAAATTCTGACGTTTGAGTAAAGAGAGCATAATACTGATTAGGGAAGTTCTGATTATAAGAGAATGGAATAATACAGGAGGAAGGGAAATAATGTGCAAAATATCAATGGTAGGAGAAAACATGGAACATTAGTGACACGGAAACAAGGTCAGGAAGATTCGGGCACAAAACCCAGGAGCAGATTAGTTGTAATCAGGTTCGAAAGGGAGTCAGCGATTACATTAGTGGGTCTTTAAGCCTCTTGAAGAACTGTGCTTTTTTTCTAAATAGCGATAAAAAGTTAAGAGAAATATTAACCAAGTGAATAAAATCATCAGTTTAAAAAACATTTTGTGCTACAAAATGAATAAACCTAGAGGATATTATAAGTGAAAGGAGTCAGACACAGAAAGACGTACTGCAGGGTCTCAGTAATTTTATTATTATTTATTAAAGTCAAATAAGCTATAGAGACAAATCTCTGAAATTAAAATAGTTTATTTGGGAGAAAATAATTGCAATTCAGGACACACACGCAAACCGAGTTATCTTCAATATGTCCGAAGAACAGGAAGGGTAGAGGTCTTATAAAAAGGATAAATATTACATATTGCTCTTTGAGAAAATTCACTGGTGCTAGTAAGGTTCTGAGGAGGAGGCAAGTTGTGACTGGTAAGTGATGGTGGTGGGCAAAACTAGTCTGAGAGTTACAGCAGATCTTTTAGGAGCCGTTTGACGAAACTGGTTTAGGGTTACAGCAGGCAGTTTTAGCTTCATGGCTTGCAGTCAATTACATTTTTTAGAGCAATATTCTGCACCCTGAGTGTTTTTCCCCCCTGGCTTCTCATCTCTGTTTTAGTTAGAATGACAAGAATGGCCCAATTTGAATAATCACCTTTTACAGATTCAATATGCGAAATCTTTAAAAGATAGGGAATAGATCGAAACAGAAAGTAGAGTGGTGGCTAGCAGATGCTAGAGTGGGTTGGGTGGAGCTGTGGGTGAAGAATTGGGAAGATATAGGTTAAAGCGTACAAAGTTGCAGTTATATTGGCTAGATAAGTCTAGAGAGCTACCGTAAAAAAAAGTAAGACTCTAGTTAATATTGTACTGTATACTGTACAATATTATTATTGGTAATTTGCCAAGTGAGTAGATTTTAGGTACTCTTACCAGTTACTTAAAGTTGGAAATGCTTATATAGTTTCATATATATGCATAATAAAAAAATAAGTAAAAGGGAAAGAAAGAAAAAAGAAAACTATATGAGATAATAAGTATGTTAATTTGCTTAACTGTAGTAATCACCTTACTATGTATATCTAAACATATATATCTGTGTGTGTGTGTGTGTGTGTGTGTGTATGCTGGTCTCTATGAATCTACTCTGGTCCTCTCCAATCCATTTTACACATTAAGGCCAAATATATTTACATGTAATATACGTATTTTTTATAATCATTGTATTTTATATATACATTCACAGATTTAGGCAAATATATATACATACACACATATATATATATGTCCTTAATGTGTAAAATGGATTGGAGAGGACTACAGTAGATTCATAGAGACCAGCATATGTATATATATACACACACATGTATATGTGTATATATAGTGTAGAATGTGATGTTTATATATATGTATTTTATATATACATATATTTATTTCATATATACATATATGTATGTATTTCATAGCTATACATATGTATATGTATGTATATATATTTGGTATTAATGTGTAAAATGGTTTGCCCAGTACCAGAGTGGATTCATAGAGACCAACCATGAGGAGCATGAAGAGTTTAGTAATAGAAATAGAGAAAAATCTAAGGCATTGGCTGTGGTTAGTGAAACAAAGGAATGGATCAAGAATGACTTCTGGTTTTCTGACTTAGGCTTCAAAATGAATAGCACCTATTCCAGAATTTTCATTTTTGGGGGTCAGGGGCTAGTTTCACAGGAAAGATCAGAATTTAGTTTAAAAACTGAGGTATTGTTGAGACATTCAGATGGGTAACTCTGGCAGCTAGTTAGGTATATGAGCTAGTATTCTAGGAAGTGTGTAGGGAGACCCCCTGAAACTATTGCTACAGAAGAAAAGATGAAATGCTCCTGATTATTGTAAATACAGAACTGCATGCAGGATTGTGTAAAGACAATGCCAGGGTGGGCTGCCAGAATGAGCCAACAGCGCGTGATCTGCTTCCCCCTGCAGAGAGCCTATGAGCAGACGTGCAGTCAGGGAGATTTCACATCACCAAGACTCCTATCCCAGAAAAGCAGATGTTCATAGCTCTGGGGATGAATGGAATGCGACCCTTGTGGAGAGCCTATAAATGGACGCATGAGGGGTGCCAGTTCATATGGCTAAGATAGGAATATAAATGCCCTCATCTTGCCATGGCTCTTCTAGGCCTCTTCAGGATTAAGGCATACTCCCTTCTGAGAATTTCTGGTCTAACCAGTTGTCTAGCTTCACGTCCTGTTTCTATTGATTGTTTGTAACTAGCTTTTGCTGCAACTGTTACTGCTGATTAATATCTTGCTAATCATAGGTTATGGAAAGACTGTGTTTCCGTTTTAAGGCTCTGTTAGAAATTACTGATGCACACACTATATTGTAAATTCGTATCTCTGTGTACTGTACTTCTGCATACAGACGTTATGTGAAAGAATTACTTCATCCCCATGTGACCATCTCACCTCATAATCAAATGACCCTAAATCCCTCACTAACCTACGCCCACCCTCACCAAAATTCAATGATAAATGCTGGTATATCCAGTGCATTGGCGGCATCGCGGGACCAGAATGCGGTGACCTCCTGGACCCAGCTTTCACTATCTTGTGTGTGTCTAGTATTTCTCGACCTGCCGATCCGCTGGGGACAAAGAGAGAGCCCCATTGCATTGCAGGCTACTGCCAGATCCCATAAAATAAATGCCATTGGCGAGTATATAAATGTGAATGTCATCTGCCCAATGAGGATTCCTGAAGCCTTGAGAGTGAATGATTTTCCCAAAAGAAATGCAAAAATGTAGAATATAATTTATAAGAGAGCCTTGGGAGATACTGTTAAACATCAATTTTTAAATGCTACAAATGCAGCTTTAGGGAGGAAAGGTGTTCAGATTTGGGAACACAGTTTTCAGGGAGAAAGCAGTTTTCCGAGTATTTTCTGCAGATGCAGGATATTATATGTAGATTCTCTTTGGAAAAGATAGGCCTATTAATTCTAGTTGTAGAACAAAAATATTGATAGAAAAAATATATATTCCCCAATGTAATGCATTCTTGAAGCCCCTCCCCCTACAACAGCATACACTCCTATTCAGTATTTTTTTTACTCCTACCACCTTTCACTTTTTTTTCTTTTTTGAGACAGAGTTTTGCTCTGTTGCCAGGCTAGAGTGCAGTGGTGTGACCTCGGCTCACTACAACCTCCACCTCCCAGGTTCAAGTGATTCTCCTGCCTCAACCTCCCAAGTAGCTGGGATTACAGGCACACGCCACCACACCCAGCTAATTTTTGTATTTTTAGTAGAGACAGGGTTTCACCATGTTGGCCAGGATGATCTCTACCTCTTGATGTCGTGATCTGACCACCTCGGATTCTCAAAGTGCTAGGATTACAGGCGTAAGCCACCGCACCCGGCCCTTTCACCTTTTAATATACAGTGTAATATACTTATTTATCATATTTATCTCCTGCTTTCTCCCACAGGAATGTAGACTTCAAAATGGCAAGATTTTTTTCTTTCACTGTGTCACAACAATTTTGACAATGCCTTCCACATAGTAGATGCTCAATAAATATTTATGGAAAAAAGAAAGGAATTAGAGTGAATAAATTGGAGGAGATCTATGGTATGCTCAAAGCAATTACAGTACCAGGTTAGGTTGTCGAAGAGGCTGGAAATAGTATGACAATGATCACATTGTCATAGGACCTTGTAGAATTTGTTCCTTTTTCAAAGATTATCCAGGTCATTGGAGGCCACTAAAATTTGCAAAAAATAAAAATGATAGCAATAATATTCTAGAATGATGTTTCTGGTAATAGTATGAAAGCTTTATCAGATAATAGCAAAATAGTGATAAATATTATCAGGAACGTGTCTTATTCCATAAGATTTTTGACAAGGTAATAGCAGCTTGAGAAAGAGATGGATGTAAGTCAAATCATTGTAGTATTGCTGAAACAAATAGTGGACAAAAAAACAAACCTAGAGTTAGAAAGCAACTTGGTACTCTGACAAAATAAGGTTTTGTGTGTTTGTGTGTGGCGTATGTTTTAATGTACCACAAAGACTAAACTTTAGGAATTCAACACTGTTGTTCATGTAATTTTTTTGTGGATTCCAAATACAAAATCCTGGGTTGTCCTTACCTGGCCTGGTTCTTCTCTGTATCCCAAAACTCAGCTTGGGAGCTCACAGCATCTTCGTTTGTCTGCCTCTGTGTCATATTAGCAACGATTCATCACCTTATTTCATCTGTTTAGTCTTTGAATGTTTCTATTCTGCAACCAGACTCAGAGCATCTATCTGTGTTTTGTCAAGTTCTCTCTCCAACTTCTTTTTTACACTGAAAAGGCAAGACAGTGAAGAAAAAAAAAAGTGCTCTTTTTCTTCAATCAACAAAGGGGACTTTGACATTTATCAGTTTTCATGGAAGAATATAAACTTATTCACTAGGGAATAGAGATGGTGTTCTATTTAAATTTTATTCCTGTGTTCCAATTTAAAATGTGTCCCCCTCACACTGGCTCAAAGGACAGGGTATTGCTCAGCCTGATTCATCAGTGTCTTGCACTCAGGGTGCATAAGGAGGAAAGGAAAAGAGCACTATCAACATCCATCTATGCTTAGCTGAGGACTTGGTTATAAAATAATGGTGATAAAACCAGACACTTTAAACTGGAAATAGCCATTATATGAATAATATACTCTCTTATGCCCACTGACAAATAAAACTTTCAAGCTACTGCAGGAAAAATTAAGTGATGGTGCTTCCATATAACCCCCATCCCATCCCAGCTTCTGGAATCCAAGTCAGCAAGTAGCAAATAAAAGTAAATTTGTTGCAATTTGGCATCTTTTATGTTCATGTGTATCACCATGTTTATTTATTTGGCAGTTTCTAGTACCAGTGAACCAATATCAATAATCTTTCTTACAGGTTTTTTTTTTTTTTTTGGTAGGTTGACCAAACCAGTTCCCTCTCTCACTGTCCCTATGCACATTTCCCCAACTGTTGAGTTTTCCTTATGTAGCCTTCTGCTCAATCCTATGCCAATGTTATGTGACCTAGATGTGAATGTGGATATGTTATGTAGGTTAAGAGTATGACCTTTGGAATCACAGCGAGTGCATTTGGACCTCATCTCAGTCACTTATATTCTATACACCTCAGTTTTCCCACTTTGAAAATACAGATATCATGTGCTAAGTAGCGTGCTTTTGAGGAGTCAATGAGATAATCCAGGTAGGGCACTTAACACGATGTGTGGTTTGTAATAAGCCCTCAAAATGGTTTGCTCTTATTACTGTTAGCTTGCCCAGTGTTTATTTTCAAGAACACTACATTGGAAATGCATCACTAACTGTAGATGAATATATAGTCACCAACTGTGATTCAGTCAAGGGAGGTTCAGATAACACTTTTATTTGCTATTTCTTTATTCACTATTTCTAGAAAATCTGTTACTTTGCATATATAGTGTACATTTAAGTGTATTGATGTCTTGCCATAAAAAATATTCTGCATTTGGTTTGCTGTATTGACTGAAATTTCTTCCACTTCCTAGGTACATACATTTTCTCCAGGAACATCTGAAATACAGTTGCAATATGGTCTATGTAATAGATACAAGATCTTAAGAATCATTTCTTTCACTGGGTTTTCAGCAAAATGCAAGAGGCTAAGGAGCAGATGTAATAAACTTTGCTGGGAATAAGGGAGAAATATAGAGAAGGTGACACTAAGCAATGACCTATTGAAAAATATCTTATGGGAACCCCAGTCATGGAGCACAAAGTTTCTGGAAAAAAAAAGTTTACAGAAATGAACTCACAGGTTCACAGGTTAGCCCTAGGCCACAGTATGCACATATCAAGTAGCATATTCAACAAAAGTGAACAAAAGTAAGTAAACAAGTCATGTCTAGAGTAGAAATACATACCTTGTGGTGACCGATATTTTCATATCTCAGATTTATTCCTTCAAATAGGGAAAATGATTGAACAACCTTTAAAAGGACTCCATGATGAAACATATTGGATAATTATGATGCACACTACAAAGTTCTGTTTTGATAATTATATTATTAGGTGTCAAATTACTGATAAATAATCTATTTGAAATTTTTTAAATAAGTGCTTATAAGTAATATGTAGCTCTATTTTCAAGAATGGTAACATTTGTGGCCAGATGCGGTGGCTCACACCTGTAGTCTCAGCACTTTGATAGGTCGAGGTGGGCGGATTACTTGAGGTCAGGAGTTCGAGACCCCCCTGGTCAACATGGTGAAATCCCGTCTCTACTAAAAATACAAAAATTAGCCGGGCATGGTGGTGAACACCTGTAATCCCAGCTACTCAGGAGGCTGGGGCTGAAGAATTGCTTGAACCTGGGAGGCGGAGGTTGCAGTGAGCCAAGATCATGCCACTGCACTCCAGCCTGGCAACAGAGTGAGAATCGGTCTCAAAAAAAAAATAATAATAATAATAGCAACATTCAATGAAGAAAAATTTCATTGTATACTCAAAAAATATAAAAATTATAATATTTATATCTTTTCTCCTAGACAGGGGAACATGTAGACTCTATAATACGTGTATTATTAAATCATTTTAGTCAAAAATAGATTATTACAAATAAATCATTTTGGAAGGCAGAAAATTTGATTTAAGATCACTGAATATAAACAGGTGTAAACAAAGAATGTGTGTCATATTTACATTTACTTATTTATATTTATGTCTATATTTCTGTTATCACTTTTTATAGCTTTTAGATCATATTGCTTCTTACCATATTTTCTATTTTCTTCCATTATTCTTGAAAAATGTTCAGCCCTTCCGCTATGATTTATTTCCTGATCCATAGATTAAAAGTGAACAATAAAATTAATTTTAAAAGCACAGAATATAAGTATATCATTCATCCGTGTGACTTTAACGTCATGCCCTCAGAAAAATCCTCATGTAAAGTGACACCTCAATATCCTTATCCAATTAAGTTTTTCTCAAAATACTTATCATATACTGACATTTACATATATAATATATGTATATATGTGCATGTATATATACAAATTTACTGAAATACACACACACATATCCACGTTATTTCATTAATTTACAAATTCTCACTAAGTAAACAAATTATTGTAGTCCCTTTTTGACCACAAGATAGTTATATTTTCTTTACCATCAGAAAAAGCAGTGTGCTGAAAGAAACAGGAGCCATAATTAATAGGGGCTTCAACTATGCAGAAATTTATTAACCCACTTACCAAGAAGGCTAGAGGGTGGTGGATGCTGGCATCTATTTGCGCATAACAAAAATGATACAGGATTTTGTTTTACTGTCTGTTGTCCTATATTCATCACCTTATGGTTACCATAGGGCTATCACAATCCTTAACATCAAATCTAAATATTAGGTAGAATAAAATGGTAAAGGTAAGAAGGTAAAACTCTCTGCCTTTCACTTTTGTGAGAAAGTAGAAATTTCACCAAAAACATCCCAGGAGACTTCACCTGTGTGGGCAGCAAGCCATCCAGGTGCCGAGGCAAGAGACCAAGGGCACGAGCCGCTCCAGTATAATAAAATATATAAAACAACAAGAGTTATACTAGATCTAGATAATAGACATGATTATATATGAATATCATTAACCATTAGTTTGTAGCCATTATTTCTTATTCCAATATTATAATATTCCTTGCTCTACATGTATAACCTAGGAAAAACCAGACCATACATACAGAGATAGGAGCCAAAGGGACATAGTGAGAAGTGAGCAGAAGACAAGAGTGCGAGCCTTCTGTTATGCCCGGGCAGGGCCACCAGAGGGCTCCTTAGTCTACTGGTAATGCCAGCGTCTGCAAAGACACCTGTGGCCAAGTGGACCGTGGTCTAGCCGTAGCTTCAGTGCCAAGGAAAACCACCCGCTACTTAGTGGACCAGGAAAGGGACTCTCCTTTTCCCCAGGGGAGTTTAGAGAAGACTCTACTTCTCCACCTCTTGTGGAGGGCCTGACATCGGTCTCCCTGTGATGCTGTGCTTCAGTGGTCACGCTCCTGGTCCATTTTCATGTTCCATCCTGTATACCTGGCTCTGCCTTTTAGATAGCAGTAGCAAAATTAGTGAAAGTAATAAAAGTCTCTGACATGCAGAAATAATGGTGTAAGCTCTCTCTCTCTCTCTCTCTCTCTCTCTCTCTCTCTGCCTTGGCTGCCAGGCAGGAAAGGGGCCCCCTGTCCAGTGGACATGTGACCCATGTGACCTTACTTATCATTGGAGATGGTTCAAACTCCTTACCCTGCCCCTTTGTCTTGTATCCAATAAATGTCAGTGCAGCCTGGCATTCGAGGCCACTACCAGTCTCCGCGTCTTGGTGGTAGTGGTCCCTGGGACCCAGCTGTCTTTTCTTTTATCTCTTTGTCTTGTGTCTTTATTTCTACAATCTCTTGTCTCCACACACGGGGGAAGAAAACCACCAACCCTGTGGGGCTGGACCCCACAGACCTTAAGTTTTACTGGGTGAGCAAAGTTGACCTGGAACAAAGTCAATGGGAAAAGAGGGGTTTGTAAACCCATGTTGGCCAGGCAGTGTACTGAGCCTGCCATGGTGTGTTATACTCTTTCTTGTATATTTTAGTATTTCTAGCTCCTAGACTCTGAGGATTCTGGCACATTAATTTACTTTTTTATATTATTTTACCTAGTACTGTTAAATAGTTTGAAAATTGAATTAAATTGAATCATCTTTCCTGTGCTTTGTCATAAAAATTAGCCTCCTGTTCTGGTCATAGGCACTAATAACAATTGATTTAAAACAAAGGAACAAGAAGACCGTGCCATTAGTCTGTCTTAGTAGTGGTTCTGGATCATGTGTTGAGTTAAGCTGTATCTAACAATCCGCTATTTATTTACCAGGTTTTCCTTTCAAATCTAGTAAGTGATAGTAAAATTATTTATCTTTTTGTTACTAAATTCACAGAGATTTTTCATACTATCAAAGACCCTAAATGAAGCACCAAATTTATCAGATATTTAAAAAGTGTTAAAACTGATAAAGCACATGAAACCAACTTATTTCACAAATATGATAATTATAGTACATCTGGCATAATTTCTGCTGGTCCTCCCTGCTGTTTTTTCTCGGTGGAGATTTGGGCTCCAGATGTTACTGATGCAGTTGGATGGTCACCCACAGCCTATCACCCCAAGGCACAAGAGCTGGAGCCAAAACTGACTCAAAGTTCCTGATGGCAAAAATTTTCAGAACAGCAGAAATGCCTTGAAAACAAATGATCACGTCCTAAATTATCAAAACGATTTACAGAAATCGTTTTATTTATAGAAATATGCAAAGAAGTTTTAAATTGCTTGATTTGCTTCTATAAAAGATCTATAGAATTTTATTATGAAATTCCTTACTCATTAATAAACTACAATATCATGAATATGATTTCTTATTTTATCCTCTAGATATCTAAGAGAAAATTATTTTAAAATGATATCTATACTCCTGATACATACACATATATACATATATATATGGAGAGAGAAATTGTGATTGCTTAAGATATCACAAATCACATTTACCATTTTCTCTGACTTGAGAGACTTATTCTGATATATATGTGTACATATATAAAATACACATTTAGACATATATGTATCAGAACATATATATATCTCTACATCGTAATACTGTTTACAATATCCTTTTGACTTGAGATTTTTAAGAAATAAAATTTCCGTAAACATTTTAACATATATTTTACCTATTTTAACATATTATTGTGAATGAAGCTACTTTTTCAGTATTGTGCACTCTCTTCTCTCACATCTAGAGAAAATTTCATATATGATTTTTTCTGGAGTGGTAAAGTCTAAGCCTTGATACTGGTCACATTTCCTGTTGCTTCATTAAAATACCATCAGTAACACTTCTCTATTATTTTTCTTTCTTTCCTTTTTTTTTTTTTTTTTTTGAGACAATGTCTTTCTTGCTTTTGTCACCAGTACCAGGATGGAGTGCAGTGGTGAGATCATAGCTTGTGACACTCTCAAACTCCTAGGTGATAGCCTCAGCTCCAAGCTCAAGCGATGCTCCTGCCTCGGTCTCCGTAGTAACTTGGACTACATGTGTCCCATTATGTCTGACTATTAACAAAAAAAGCGTAGAGATGAAGGTCTCACTATGTTGCCCAGGCCAGCCTTAAACTCCTGGCCCCAAGTGATCCTCCTGCCTTGGCCTCCCAAAACGCTAGTATTATTGGCATGAGCTACTGTGTCAAGCTCCTGGAGTCTTTATAAAGGCACTAATTCCATACATGAGGGCTCTGATCTTATGATCTTACCACCTCTCAAAGACCTCACCTGTAAATACCACCACTTTGAGGAGAATTAGGTTTTAACATATGATCTTGAGGGGATATAAGTATTATCTATAGCAACTAATTCAATTACTTATGCTATAATCAGATAGTGTAATTTAAAAGTGAAGTTATTTTCTAACATATTTATCTATTATAATTTATTTCATATTTAATCCACCCATATTTTCTGTATTAGTTTTCCATTGCTACTATGACAAATTAACACAAATATAGTGATTTAAAATAATACAAATTAATGTTTTTCATATCCTGGAGTTCAAAAATCCTAAAAAAATATTTGGCCAACAGGGCTGTGTTCTTTCTGGAGACTACAGGGCAGAATCCAACTCTGCCTTTTCTAGCTTCCGGAGATCACTTGCATTCCTTGGCTCTTGGGCCCTTCCTCCACACAGAAAGCCAAATTTAGCACTTTCAAGTCTCTCTGTCTCTCTCTCTCTCTCTCACTCTCTTCTCAATCTCTATCATTATACTTATGTTTTTACCTTGTAAAAACACTAAATATTACATCAAATATTACATTAAACATCTCAATATTTTGACTCTGACCCTCCTCCCTCCCTTTTGGAAGAACTATTGTGATTACATTTGGACTCATCCAGACATTCAAATAATCTCTCCATGTTGAATTTCTTAAATTAATCACGTCTGTAAATTTTTTTGGCTACGCAAGTAATATATGTAGATTTCCACTATTGGGGCAAGAACATCATTAAACTCTTACTAAACCTACCAAAATTCCTTTTCAATTATTACACAAAAAGGCCTACCTCACATAACTGGCTGCCACCAACTAAATGTCAATGAGCTAGAAATGAGCTTAAAAAAATGTAAGTACAGAAAAATACATAAATAATGTGGATTTAGTCAATTTTACATTTTTTATTCATGGATGTACATATTGATCCTTACTTCATTAATAATTCTTCATGGTTTGATTTTCCTGAACCACAGAGCTTTAAATGTAGAGGATTATAAGAAGAAAGCTCCCATACAAAGCAGATGTAATGGCAATTATAAGAACTAGAAGCTTAGAACCTGATATTCTTCCTGGGGCCAAGGGTTGAATTCCAAGAGGTCAATGTACTTCTCACCTCTTGCAAAATTTAGGTGCAAATGGGAATATTAAAACTTAGTTTCTTTTTACCATACTAATGGAGCATCTAGATTTCTAAACCAGAGTCAGCACTAATGTGAAACAAAGAAACAAAGTTAGCATAAAGCTTCAATTTTTTACCCTATTTAAAAAACTCAGCAGGATGACTTACATTTGGGAAATATTACTGTGCAAAATTTTTAAAGTAAATTAATTATTTTGCTTGAAACAGTAAACATTATCTGAAATATTTACTGATATAAAATGTGGCACTAAAGATAACAAATAATTGCAACTTTTCTTTGATACAAAACCAGCAACTTTATCAACCCCTTATGTGGACTCTTTGTAGTACACTTATTTGACTAAGACAGTACAGAAATCTTGTTATACTAATCATTAGTATCATTTCTTGTCTCAAAGTATCAGCGACCATACTTTAAGACTGAAATTGCCTTTTAAAATTTGTACGTTGAAATGAGTTAAGAATATGGAGTGGGGTATTTAATAAGATGGTAAATTTTCATCAGCTTTAGAATTTATGGAATTTATTTCTCCTGATACATATAGTAAATTGTACACATTATTTTAATTATGTGCTTTATTTTATGTTTTACTTCAGATAAACTTTTGCTGTTTGCTGTTTCATGCATCTTCAGTTATGTTTCTTTGCTTACTTTTGATAGGAGTCATGTTATGAAAAAAAATCTAATTTGACAATATCTTTTTCTTTCCTAGAAATTTGGGATATAAGTAATCAATCTGTACAGTACATTGTGGTGTCGTGAATGAAATTAGTTGTCAAATGAGAATACTATCAGTTCAAGTGGTTGATTGTGCAATATGCACATTATAATCGAAGAATTATCTTAGTTGCTGCTCATCTATCATTTTCAAGCTGTCTTTTAAAGACATAAGAAGACATTGGACATTTGGAAGCTTCAGGTGACAGATCATTTTAAGAGAAATAATTTAAACTTTGAAGAAACTTAGAATAGAAGTGTCTGGTTACCGTCTATCATGAAATTCTAAAAAAAAAGAGAAATAAGGATGTACCTTTTCAATGTTTTTGTATGTTTTGTGTATAAAGTCCTATATATGAGAGGCTTTATAGGTAAAGCAAGGCGAAAGTGAGAGAATGAGAGAGGTAAAAGCAATAACTGTTTAAACCATGTATGTTATTCTTAATAATTATACTAAATTTCCTGAAACTAGATGAGTGAACCAGATGCACTGGTTTTAGAAGAATTGCACTTATGAAAGTAGAATATATTAGAATATATCTCTCTATTATAAATGATACGGAAGGATAATATTAAGCATAGTTGGAATAGGAGATCAGAATGATAGGAAAAAGTCATGGGGGCTAAAATTAGTTAACTGGCCTAAATGGTTTATATAGTTTATCTTACATAATCCTGCTTAGAATTCTATGATACTAGAGTCCAGTTTCATTTGAATCTCAGAAGTAAGATTACTAAGCCTAGACCTGTTAAGTAACATGTCAACAGTTACATAGGTAATAGGTGCCAGAGATTTGGGATATGAGTACATTTATTCATTCACCAAATGTGTTAAGCCAGGCCACTGAGGATAGGAAGTTCTATCATCACTGATCATAATTCTACAGGAGGTATCATAAAATAAATGGGAAAACAGCTAATATAGCAAGTAGTAATAAAGAGTAAGGAGTAAAAAGTAAAGAGGGGATAAGGAATTAAAAGAACAGGGCTTGTTGATACCTGAGTGTCTTATTCTATTTTTGCTGCTATACAAGATATCTGAGACTGTTACCTTTATTTATTTATTTATCTATTTATTATATTGTATGTATGTATGTATTTATTTTTCAGACAGAATTTTGCTCTTGTCGCCCAGGCTAGAGTGCAATAGCATGATCTCGGCTCACTGCAGCCTCCACCTCCCTGGTTCAAGCAATTCTCCTGCCTCAGCCTCCCGAGTAGCTGGAATTACAGGCACCTGCCACCACGTCTGACTAATTTTTATACTTTTAGTAGAGATGGGGTTTCACCATGTTGGCCAGGCTGGTCTTAAATTCCTGATCTCAGGTGATCCACCCTCCTCAGCCTCCCAAATGGTATATTTATTTTATTTTTTAAAAAGATTTATTTCTTATAGATTCGGAGAATGGGAAATCCAAGGTTAAGTCACTGGCAAGTTTGGTGTCTTAAGAAACCCTGGTCTCTGTTTCCGTAGTAGCATGTTGAGTATTGTGTCCTTACATGGTCATAAGGGAAAGGGCCCCAAAATTTTGGAAGCCTTTTTTATATGAGCCTTAATACCATTCATAAGGGAAGATTTCTCATGATGCAACCACCTGTTAAGGGCCCCACGTTTTAACATTATCTATTTGGCAATTATGTTTCAACAAGAATTTTGGAGGGGATACAAACATTTAAGGTATGGCACTGGGGGAATAACAGTTCAGGCAGATAAATAGCAAGTGGAAGACTGGGGTGTTCAAGCAAAAGTTAGGAGGCCAAGAGACCTGCATTAAACCTTTGGTGATGATAGGTTCAGTAATAGATGAGATGCGACACCAGCGAATGTATGGTCTGGTTTTATAGACTGTGTAGAAATTTTAAGTCTGCTCTGGCATATAAAGACATCAAATAATTTTGAGTGGAGAAGGAACATGCCATAACTTAAACTTTAAAAGGATCACTCTGCTGACCATTGATAGAAGTGATTGATTGGTATGAAGGCAGGGTGGAGAGTAGAAGAAAAGAAGCCAGATAAGATGCAAATTAACTGCCTGGGAGGCAAATTATGTTTGCGTTGACAAAAAAAAAAATGATGATAGGGTTGAAAACTTTGCAAGTACGTCTCTATAAATCTTTGTATTATTTTGTATATAGATGACAGGCAAATAGAGATGTCAAGAAGTTTGATACCAAAATCTGGAGGACTCATATAAAAATACCTGTGGTTAAGATAGACATTCCAATTGGAAATTCCCTTGGGTCTTGATAATATTGTCAGGGAAATGGTGCAGATATAGGATAGAGTCAAGGATAAAACACTGGAGAATGCTGATAGGATTGAGTGGAAAAGTAGGGAGCTGGAAAACAAAATTAAGGTGGGGTGGACAGTGAGTTCACATGAAAACAAGTAGGAAGTGCTCTTAAAATCAAAGAAAGCTGATTTTATCCTACTTGGCTAAATAAGACAAGATAATTTAATTTATTTCCATTTATATCATTAAACAAATGGTGGGTTTTCTTAATTGTAACATAAATAACATCAGTAGACAAATTGGGCACATACATCAGTTTGGGGAAAGTTGAATGAAAAGGAAGTAAAGAAGCACAATAGCGTGAACACACTACGCTCGAAAAGAAAGTAGATGATAGGGGCAGTATCTCTAATGGGATGTGTGGTCAAGAGAGTTTTGTTTTGAAGTTTTCTGTTTTGTCAAGGAAGGATTTTTTTTATATTAAATTTGGTAACAGATGAACTAATTCTCTGTTAAATAGTGATGGCTGTTGCAAGGAAAATAAGAGTAAATTAAGGAGCAATGTCCTTCTGAAATTTGGAGGAAATGCGATCCAAAGTAGAGAGTGGAAGTGGGGTGACTGTTTTCTGATAGGTAAAGGGACAATTTTTCTCCCTATTATAATAGAAGGGAAGAAAGAGAGATGGTAAACATGCATGTTGTCTTGTAGATATGGTAGGCTGAATAACGCCTTCCCACCCCTCAATGGTGCTCATGTTTTAATTCCTCAAACCTGTGAATGCATTACCTTAGATGGCAAAAGGAACTTTGCAGATGTGAGCAAATTAAGGATTCTGAGATGGGAGATTACCCTTCATTATTTAGATAGGTACGGATGTGATCACAGTGGTCCTTGCAGGGAGCCAGGAGAATCCAAATAAGAGAAGAACACATGAAGATGGAAGCAGAGGTAAGAGTGATCCCCTTGCTAAAAGGGACCCTTAAACCAAGAGATGTAGTAGCCTGTAGAAACTGAAAAAGACAAGAAACAGATTCTTCTCTGGAGTCTCAGAAAGAATGAAGTCCTGCTGACATTTTAATTTTATTCCATTTAGGCCCACTGTTGAAATTCTGATGTCCAAAACTGTAAAACAATAAATTTATGATTCTTAAAGCCATTATGTATTTGGTAATTTGAGGCAGCAGGAAAAGGAAACTAATCCAGCAGTCTTGGGTGTGGGAAGACAAACGAGGGCACAACTAGGCTCATCTTTTTTCTTAGAGAAGATGATATCTTCTTTGATGCAGTGGATAGAGAATGGGAAGTAAGGGGATAGAAAAGCTTGTATAATAATTTAGTATCATGAATTGGAAAATGGCAAACAAAGTGATAGAATTTCTTCTGAAATAAAAGAGGAAACAGTCTCTTCACTATGTTAGCTTTCCTAACCAATATAAATTCAAATACAGAATAGAGAGGCATTTGTTGTGACTAATCCATTTTGTTTTTTCAATGTGGGGAAAGGGAATGAAAGATGCACAGGTGATTTGAGGGCACTGACTGATGAGTGAGTCGTGCAATAGGCAGTGAATCAAGTCTGGACAAGAAGAGTGCTGAACACAGGAAGGCTGATGAATAGTGACGAAAAAAAGTGAAGTCAAGTAGTTTAGAAAAAAATGAGTTAAGTTAGTGGCTTGTAGAAGAAAGAAAAACTTTATGACAGAATATAGTAATCAGAGAGTAATCATAATAATGATGAGCTCAAAAAGCAGAGTCCAGGATATTGGATGATTTATCGTGTATATTTAATAGTGTAAAATCACTAGGAATGATGCAGAATTAGAAAATATGGAGCATTTGACTCAGGAATAAGTCTTCATTTAAGAAGAGTAGTCACAAAGAAGTTGACACGTGTCAGAAATACGTGGAGAGCATAGTGTAAAGTGTCTTTTTCAAATGGAGCTAACGGTTTTCAAATAGAGCAGATTTTCCAGAAACAGTCAATGATTTGGAAAGTCATAATAGAAAGCAAGGATGGTACTATTAGTACCTATGTAGATGAGAAGGTATACATAGGTTTAAAAGATATGTACAAAACCCATTGTTGTAAATAATCATTAGTGAGATAACAAATAATTTAAAAACCTCTTCACAAACAGGACATACCTTAGCAATAGAGCAATGACAATATAACATTACTCACATTTCCTTATGTACTAATCATTTATTTAAAAACTTCTGAAAAGAGATATAATGAAAAAATTATTCTTTAAAATCTGACAAAGATCTGCCTGAACCTATTAAATACATAAAATTTCCAAAAGCTATTATTACAAATAGATGTTATGGTGTGGTTGATCATTTAGTTTTACTTACATACTAACACATAAAGGACCTCTGAATACCTCAGTTTCAATACAGAAATTGATGATAGAGTAAAAAAGAGAGCACTCTGAGGAGAGAATCTAAGCCCACAGTGGAGTCTTTTCTTTCTTACTTTCATAGACTAGCTTTGGACAGATAGGCATCCTAAAGTACTAAAGGAATCCTCGGGTAGCAGGGCCTCCAGCAAAAAAAAATTATTTCTATTAAATTTTGGCAGCTCACGATTTGAAACATGGGGGATTTCTGGTAGACCATAAAATTTCCAATTAATTCCATTAATTAAGGCACTTTAATTAAAGTGATAATCCTTGATTGAACATAAATCAATATCTCTTTTCTAAGTTCAGAGAGTGTTTACAATAAGAGAAGATTAAGTTCATAGCATGAATTGAGACAAATTTTAACCTTAGCTTCTATTTTGTTCACAACTAAAGTGAAGCTACCTTAAATATGTTTCAATAGTTGTGAGTGTAATTGTGTCTGTGGGCATTGCTTTATGATTGATATAACTACGCATTTCTTTTCCTACTCTGGTGTTGCTGCAGCTCCCAATGGAAATTTGTTTTGCTATAATCATTCTGTTTAAATTGCACACTTATTTATGATGATACATGTGGATTACTTTGATGCCATGTCAAGAAAGACAATTACAAAGCTATTTTTAGAATTTCATATCAGAAGTAATTTATTTCAATTTCAGAGGCATTTGTTAAATTGGTTAAAATTTTATTCAGTGTTTTTAGGAAACAATGGCACAAGGATAATATGCTTTTGAGAGGCTTATTTAGCAGAGATACACTGCCTTTATTTGAAGTTTACTTGGTTAAACAAAGGCATTATTCATAAAATTCTAACTAAATTTGATAATTATAACAAAATCAAAGTGAAATAGATCAGAAAATAGATTTTTAAAATTATTTGAAGGGTAAGAAATGGCAGCAAGATTCAAGTAGATCCACATTTTGTTCACTTCCCTGAACATAAGGATCTTGCGCCAGTTTCCCTGGAGCATTTCAACATCTCTTTACATAAGAATTTATTTCATATCTGTATAAAGGATGGAAAAAGGAGTAATGAGGAGGTCATGGCTGACTCATCACCCTACCTCTCTGAAATTTAGGTAAAAAATTACAGAATTAAAAAAATGTTTTATCTTAGTTTAGGTAATGATATTAAAGACATTTTATTTTAGTTTGGGTGACCTATATTACACAAATATAACGAGCATTTTTGTTACAGAAGAGTGAATGTTTTTCATTTTTATATTGGCTACCTCCTAAGGCCAAAGTGATGATGATATGCCATGGCAACCAGTGGAATGAGAGGAAAAGATGGAGTTATTGCATGACATCCCCATGGTGTTTTGGGGAAAGATTCTATTAATTGCCATTTTACCTGAGTTGTAAGTTTAATTTTTTTTTTTTTTTTACTTTTTGATGGAGATAATGTAATTTTTAGATAGTGTAATAGGCTAGAAGTATGCAAATATATATATATACACACACGCAATTATAAATATATATTTATATATATATACATATATGTAAAACTAAAAATAAAATCCTAGGCCTCTGCCCCATCAACTGAACAGACACCCTCTTGGCCAACGGGACCCCAGACAAACTCTTAATCCTGACTTCCAGCCATGACGAGATGAGAGGTCAGATCCGCCTAGTTATACCCCTGCCTTTTATAGTTTAGGCACAACTGACCAGCATTAATGTTAAAATAGAGATCCTAAGACTGACAGAACAGACTCTGTGGCAATGAGATACCAAATAAACAGGACCTAAGCCTATGCCAAGCAAGGATTAAGTCACGTACCTCTACACTTAACGAACAAAGTATATTCTAATAATCACAGGAAGTTTTCTTTTTTTCTAGCACTTAAACAAGTACTGGCCACAAGATAAGCAATGTTAAAACAATTACAACTCATCCAGCTCAAAGACACTGACTAACTGACATCCTGTTCCACCAGCCGAAACTACAGCTTTGATTGGACAAGAGACTGATTTCAGTAACCTTCTTCTGATAAGAAAATCACTAACCAGGGACTGATTCTAGCTGGTTTACAGAGGCTGCAAACTTGCACGTCTTCTTGTCCTGACAAGGTCTTTGGAGAGACAGGGCCTAATTGTAATATATTTAAATGTTAGGTCTCTGCCCCAAAGTGAACACGGGGTATATGTTACATGTGTGTTTGTTCGATACACATGTGTCAGGACCACCTTCATGTATATTCATAGCTCCTCCTACCATCTATTAAATATGTATATTTAGCCAACTCATTCAGCATAAACTTCTACCTGAAACCCTCCTCCATCAAAGTGCCTGTCTTTTGTCTTAGCAGAAGGTTGTGCTTCCCAGTTTATGGAATGGCCATCTTGCAGTCTGTAATACTTTATTTAAAAAAAAAAAACAAAAAACTTTCGTTTCATTTTCGAAATTAATTAATCACACTTTTTTGGTTTTTTTTGTTTTTTTTAGACAGAATTTCCCTC
The DNA here is from genome assembly GCF_047675955.1 of Chlorocebus sabaeus. Lineage (NCBI taxonomy): Eukaryota > Metazoa > Chordata > Mammalia > Primates > Cercopithecidae > Chlorocebus > Chlorocebus sabaeus. The sequence goes on along the minus strand of NC_132906.1, from coordinate 72,032,223 downwards.
ATGTTGCCCAGGCTGGAGTGCAATGGCACGATCTCGGCTCACCATAACCTCTGCCTCCCGGATTCAAGCGATTCTCCCGCCTCAGCCTCCTGAGTAGCTGGGATGACAGGCATACACTACTACACCCAGCTAATTTTATATTTTTTAGTAGTGACGGAGTTTCCTCATGTTGGTCAGGCTGGCCTCGAAATAAATCACTTTTTTTTAAGTTAACAAAATATTACCTTTCATCTGCACTGCTGCTCCAACCCATATGTGGTATTAACTACAGGAATTAGGTATCTTTCTCCTCAGGGGGAGCTATAATGGTATGTCTACAGCAATCGGTCTGTTTCCATCTTGGTTGATCAACATTCCATTATGTCTCCCACTAGTCTGTGTCACAGCGACTTCATCCAAATCTAATCTCCCTGTTTTCTGCACGTCCTATGATTTGATCTAATGCTCTATTCCTCCTTCTACTTTGTTCTCTGCAAACTTCCTGATGACTTTGTGTCTTTATCGTAATTTAAAACTGATTGTCCCTTGAAGGCCTAGTGTTTTTTTCTGGTTTTTGTTTTTTGTTTTTGCCTGTAGTCTTTTCAACAATAAATTGTACCCTTAAACCAAGTGAATGTGTGGACTTTTTGAGTTCCAGTCTCTTCTCTTGCCAAACCTATCAGCTTCTTGGAGACTGATACCGCTGGCTTTGCAGTTTTCTCATTGTCACTATGTTCATCTGTTGCGCTCCTGATTCCTCACACTCACCTTCATGGACTGAAGATTTCAGCTACATTTCTTAAATCCTTCAGTTGCTTCCTGTCATTTCCAAACAATGTCTAAAGCCTAAAGCCGGTGGTACACAGGCCTCTATCTTTACAACCCTTTCCTACTACGCTTCCTCTTCCTCACTGAGCTTTAGACATACTAGTTGTCTTTTAGAACCTGGAATACATCTGTTTTATCTCACTTCTGATTCTTAACGCTTACTTTCTTCTCTTCACAAGCCAGCTACTTTTTTTTTAAGCTCTCTAATGAAATATCCTTCTTTCATGCTTGAGGTGTTAGGGAGTCTATTTGTTCACTACAATAGGACTTTCCTTAATACTAAAGTAATTTCATTAACACTAAAGGAGACTCTCAGAAAAGCTGAGCTTCTGTTACAAAATTTGATACAAATTGTTCCAGTATTCAATTATTCATGGTGATTATGCCTTAACACTGTGCTTTAAAAAATGTGTTATTTGTTGAAAACGATGTCTAACCTAACACACATCCAGGTGCCTTTTCTCCTAAGTGTTCATTCATGGTCAAAATATTGACTTATGTCTTTTCATAATAGAGAACATTCATTTGATTTTTACCAGCAAATTTCCACAACTGCGAGGCATTGGCAACCTTGAGACAACATTTAACTACTAATGGCAGTCTCAGAAACTCTATCAATCTCTTTCCTGTTTTGCCTCCAGGTGTGAAACTTCTCTACTATTGCATGTTGAACCACAATTTAAAACTTATCCCCATTCCTTGTCACTGCACTTTCTAAGAATATTGCTTGTTTCTGATATATTACAACCTCTAAAGAAGAAGCAGTGTTTGTATAATCACCAATCGCACTGTGAGAGGCTGGTCTTCAGTGGATTTTGTCTTGGCACCTGAAGCAGGTGGGGTATCTAGATCAGCCTAAGCATATCTGATTTGAATTTCATTTTTATTTCCAGTAGATTGTTGAAAATATATATTTAGACACATATTTGAATCCCTTTTTTTTTGCAATTCCTCCTGTATTTAGCATTCTTGGTTTTTGTTTAAACCAAACACTGTGTAACAATGCATCCAGTAGATTGTTGAAAATATATATTTAGACACATATTTGAATCCCATTTTTTTGCAATTCCTCCTATATTTAGCATTTTTGGTTTTTGTTTAAACCAAACACTGTGTAACAATGCACGGTCCATACACACTTACACCCATATGATATACATAACATTCGTCCACACAAGAACTTCTACCCCAGGACAATTATACCAATCTAAAAGAATAATCTAAAAACTTTCTCAGATTCAATATGTTTAACGGATGGCCCAAATCAATTTAGCATCAGAACTCTTCTACTCCCACAGAGTTCAAGGGTTTTGACTGAATTTTATATGCAGCTGGTAAATGTACCTAATGATAATTCAACTGACACATCATGAGATATGTACAGAAATATATAGCCTAAATATAAATTTGATCCAGAAATACAAGATAGAATTTGCTTGAACCTCAGGTTATTCCACAGTGTTTCAGAGTCAAGAGATTTGGAGAATTCCTGAGGAGGATCTATGTAATGATCTTCTACGACTCAAGTAATCTTTCCATTGTGCTGTGTAAATTGAATTCCCACACATACTTCCTTCAGAGCATTATAAAATGTGTCTCTTTTTTATACTTATATTTTTCTTATACTTGCTCATATTTTCTTTTAGTTCTATATACATCGAATCTTTTGAGGTATCGTCTTTTCTCCCAAGTGATTATATCACCATTTTCCCCAAATAATATTATTTTACTCCCAAAAGAGCAATTTAGCTATCCCCTTAATCTAATAAGATGTCTCGAGTTATGTAATATAATTAGTTATATTAAATATTGTAGACTTTTCAATTATTTTGGCATGACTACATTTTTGCCACAAATTATATTATCAGATTTTATTACTGATCTGTTGCTGTGTTTGGTAGTACTTTATTTATGAAATTAAAATATCTACTTGTGAAATAGGCTTATAATTCTCTGTGAGATCGTTTACATGTGTTTTCCATTTCTGCTTTTTATAGATAAATATCACAGGCTGTGCTTGGAAGCTCACGTCTATAATCCCAGCAATTTGGGAGGCTTAGACAGAAGGACTGCTTGAGCCCACGAGGTTGAGGCTGCAGTGACCCATGATTGTGACACTACAATTTAGCCTGGTTGACCGGGCAAGACCCAGTCTCAAAAAGAAACAAAAATACGTATGATAGACTTAAATAATAAAATATGGAACTTTTATCAGTTTTGTATGCCCATTCAATTTGAATATTATAGGAATTATTCTCACTTCCAAATACATTAGCACTCATTGCATTATATTCATTCTGGATATATAGAATATATATTTACTATAGCAGACATGTTGGCTATAGAAACATATCACAGCAGGACTCATCAAGCCAAATGAAAATTGTGTTAACAAGCATCTACAATCTCACACTGCTATGCTGAGTGAGGGGTTCAAATTTTTGCTGCTGCTGCTGTAGCCCATAATATGCTCAAGTCTGTAATCCCACTGCATCTACTGAACTCAACACCAAGGCACCTGGAGATTGCTGTCAACTACAAATACCCGCCACAGGTCCTGCCAGGGCAAGAAACAGGAAAGAAAACATGTAATTTCTCTTTTTCTTTCTCCTTTGAATGCCTCTCAAAGGCAACACTTAACTAAAAACTAACTGTAGAAAAAAGAGAGATGAATGTGCACCTAATATCCACAAAGCAAAAGAGAAAATTTGGTAGTTAATACTGCTCTTATTTCCGTATCTTGTCACTGGACTGTACATAAAATTAGCAACAACTAATTACTTTTTCATTACTTTTTTTTCATTACTTTTTTCCATATTCATTTTTCTTATTTGCGTGTTCCATTGTCCTCAGATGTTCTGAGTTAAATACCAAAATGCATCTTAGGTAGTCACTGTTTGATATGTTGTAGCATGACTCAAATCTTTATTTACGGATAATCAGTCTTCAGTCACCCTGCTTACATTGGGTTTCTACGGTCTTGCATTAACTTTATGGCTAGACTAGTAATACTGTGAGGTACAATGGAATACATCACAAGTTCCTGGCATAATTGTGCTTACATTCACAAGGTAACAAATTTGGGTAAGAAAAATAACATCTCAGTCTCCACTGCATTTCGGGATTTTTTGCCTACTGGTGCCATAATGTGATGAGTATATAATGGCTGAAAGTCAACGTAGGCTTCTGGAACAGTGGAAGCATTGTAAATTTTTTTGTCAAAGCAAAAATCACAGAGGACTAAGTTAAACAGGCAAAAAAACAAACAAACAAAAAAACCGACATTATTCAAAAGTATCCCAATAAAGGAGAGAGGCCAGAATTTAGTCTAAGCTCAACTTCACTAAAAAAAAAAAAAAAAAAAAAAAAAAAAGATGAAAGTTTTTAAAAGCTAAGGTGAGTGGCTTACTGGCCATCTGTGCTTATTGACTGGTTTGACTTAAAGGAAAAGTGAATTTTCTGGTATCTTCATGACGGGAAGCAGTTTCACAACTTGAAGCAAAGGAACCCATTCTTAAGCTCCCACGGAAAACAGAAGATAGAGATCCTATCTTCCTCGATGATTACAGTTCAAAATGATGACTCCTAGGTCCTTGAGAAAGACCAGTAAAGACTCCTAAAAAAGATTTACATTTCAAAGCTGTGGAGTAAAGATTACAACTTATGTATCTTCCAAACTAAATGCTTTAAGGAAATTGAGTTCAGGGCCTAGAGTCAGAAAGATGATTTTCCAAAGTTTAGTCTAACTGAGGAAATGTCGAGACTGTCTTGGTCACTCCTGCTGAAATCGTTTTTGCATTAAATACTAAGACCCATAAACAACACTCACAGTTTGTGTGCCTCTCTTACATCTATTCTTTGGTTACCTGACCTCTCCATTGTGGATATGCGAGGAAGAGAATGATTTGTCGGTGACTAATTTAGAACAAGTGCTGCATCCTGAAGGGCAGCCCAATAGCTTCATGCCACAGTAATCTCCACTCTGTCTTGCTGTCCTCTATATAGTCATAACTGTAAGCACTGGTCAATGATTAGTAAAACTGAGTTCATTCTATCATTCCCATTGAGAACTCAATAGCTACAACTCCCCATCTTTACTAAGGGATTCCATAATGTATCATTTGAGCTTTTTCCAAGGATATTAGCTCTTTCTTCACTAATGAACTGTTCAAGTACTGGTTAAGGAAGTGGCTTCCAGGCCTGCTAGGGAGACATAGTTAAAACATGGGTAAACCCAAAACACATAATTCCATTTGAATACCCCAATCTTTTAAAGTCTTCAGATCCTTTCTTCTGAAAATACTGTATTGAATACAAATATAGGGTTAAATTCATATGTGTCTTACAAATTTTTTAGTCATACTAAAAAAATGCAAAATATTTTAATAATACATTTTATTTAATCTAATATAGCTAAAATATCACTTTAACATGTAATTAATATAAAATGCACTAATGATATTTTACTTTTATTTTGTATTAAGCCTTCAAAATATGGTGTACATTTTACACTTAAAACACATCTTGATTTGGAGTAATCACATTTCAATTGCTTGGCAGTCATATTTGGCTAATGAATGAATACTGTACTGAACAGAACAGTTCTTGACTATAACCAGAAATTTCTAGTGTTTTAATCACATGCTGAGTATAAAATTATTGAGTCTGCTTCAGACATGTGACAGAGAGAGAAAGCGAGAAGGAGACAGAGAAAATTCCTAACTGCTGGATAAAATACTTTGAACTCAGCATCTTTTTCCTTCCTTCGTCTTAGTTTAGCAAACTCACAAATTACCCACGGTTTTGAAGGTATAGATTTAAAAACCTTGCAATACTTTTGCCATCCCAAGTTCAACTTCTTAACTGACACCCTGGGATAGCCTGGGATGTTAACAGGATTACAGATCAAGACCCATTCAGGAATGGTAAGGATGAAGCAAATTGACAGTCCCTTAAAAGATAGCTACTTAAATTGAGGTCTGAATGGATTTCCAATTAATGCAAGTCAGATTTCATCAGACAGTGAAAGAGTAACCACCTCTGCTGACTAGAAAGGCTCAATGAATTTCGAACTTTTGCTTCTCAAGATTATCTAAATACTTCTGAATGTCATTATTCCAGCTCTCAGGTCCCAATATTTCTAATGAATAACTTTGACAGAAGAAATCTGGAAGTCTGTCAGTTCAATCGACATCATAATTCATATCCACTGGTCACAAAGTCTTTGTATGACTTTTGATGATAAAAACTTATGGACTCTTTAGATATTTCTTGAACAGGGAACTGAAAATGTTGTTTTCTTTCTTCAATTTTTCAGTATTGTGAGAAGCATTTATCCCCCTCACTCTATAACCTCTGTCTTTTGTGTGCCCAGAACAAATGCTATGTTGGTCAATATTTGTTCCTCCATAGTTATGCTGCCAGTAGGCATTTTATTCCAGGTCACTACAGGTGGTTATTTAAATGACAGTTTAGCCACTGTGCACCTTAGACTACTTAGGTTTCATTCTCTAATGTTAAAGATGTTAAACTTCATTATTTTGCCTTTAAAACCTAGAGGAGATTACATAGCCAACCTCAAAATCTCATTCTGCTAGGGTTGGCTATTTGCAATTAGGTATGTTACTGATTACTTTATAATTTAGGTTTCAGCTGCACTTCATGTTTCATTAAGCAAAAGGGAATTTAATACAATGAAATATAAAAGTAGAATCTGAACTATGAACTATCTGAGCGACTCAGAGAGAAGTAGAAACTAGTTGTACATAGCATAGTACAATTTTGAAATAAGTAGATTTCCACTGATAATTCTATTTAGTGGTTTTATTTCCTATTTTATTATGAATGATGCATTATTTTTTTTAAATTAATGCAATTATATTTATGATCATTTTCAATGTGCCATGCATCTTGAGATGAGATGTGCTTTATTTTCATAATTACATTACTTGCATGAGAGCCATATGAGATTAGTAGTATGACAATGAGCTCTTTGCCAATAAAGACATGAGAAACAGGGTGGTGAAGGCAAATAACTGTTAAGAGCGAGCACTAAGGCTCATGTACAGTGTACATCTCAATCTGAAAACCTCATGTTTTCACATATTATGTTACACAGTCTCACAAAATATAAACTAGCTAACAAACAAAATTACAATAATGACTAATTTTTACTGGAATAGCAACACCTGTCAAGCTAATATTTAAAAGTTACTAAATTTTTGTCTCTTCTCGTGACATGTGTTGATTAACCTAAGAAGAAAAATAAAGTTCGGAAGCCTGCATTAGTGTTTTGACTTATAGCCTGGTAATTACTTCATAGGTAAATCTCAGTGAATATTCTAGATAATATTTAAAGGACATTTCTAGTGCCCATTTCTTTGCTTGTAGGCAATATCTATGGCATATTATATTCTTGAGGATAATTGGTTGTTTTTTTTTTCAAGGAGAAAATTTAAAAAGTAACTATGAGTTCTGTTAGCATACTTTGAACGTATTTCTTTCTTTCCTTTTTTTTTTTTTTTTTTTTTTGAGACGGAGTCTGACTCTGTCTCCCAGACTGGAGTGCAGTGGCGCAATCTCGGCTCACCGCAAACAACTCCATCTCCCGGGTTCACGCCATTCTCCTGCTTCAATCTCCTGAGTAGCTGGAAATACAAGCACCCACCACCATGCCCGGCTAATTTTTTTGTATTTTTAGTAGAGACAGGGTTTCACCGTGTTAGCCAGGATAATCTTGATCTCCTGACCTCGTGATCTGCCTGCCTCGGCTTCCCAAAGTTTTAGGATTACAGGCATGAGCCACTGCACTCGGCCCTACTTTGAAAATATTTCTAATCAATAATATTTTAAAATATTAAAACATAAATATACAAAAGTGCAAATATCATAAGCATGTATTTCAATGCATTAATGTAAAATGAACCTAAGTAAACTTCATCCAGGTCATGAATTATAATATTACCTTCATCTCAGAAGCCTCCCTCTTAACTTTTCACAGTGATCACCCTTACATTTTCTCCAAGACAACCTTGTGACGACTTCTAGTTCCATATATACATTTTGCCTGCTTTTGAAGTTTATATAAATAAATTGTAGAATGTATATTCATTTGAATTTGACTTTATTGGCTAGGCATTATGTTGACTAAAATTATTTATGTTGTTTACATCTCTAGTTAGTTGGTTTTCTTTGATGTGTAGGATTCTATACCATTATGTATCCATTTTAATGTTGATGAACATTTGTTTTGTAAATTATGAATAATGGTGGAATAAAACTATTATTCATAACTTTTGATGAATACCTACACACATTTCCATGAGTTATTTACTCATGTTTTACATTACTAGAAAATTATGAAGAATTTTAGCTAGTGGTAGATTTTGACTCCCATTGATAGTACATGAAAGACTTATAGACCTTCACAAACACACGCTTAGCGTTGCCAGTCTTTTCCTTATAACAATTCAACTGAGTCAGTAGCAATGTCTTATTTTTTATGACTGTGCATTTACATGACTGTTAATGTAGTTGATTATTTTTTCATATTTTTGGCTCAGTATCTCTTCAAGTATCTTATCCTGTTTTAATTTATCTGTCTTTCTTGATTTATAAAAAATCTTTATATATAGATACACACACATATACATGCATACATATGTACACATATACATACACACATATGCAAATACATATACATATACATACACACACATACATATTAAATACCAGTCTATCAGTTTTGTGTTTTATAAATCTTATATCACACCTAGTCACTTGTATTTCCATTTTTTTAATTGTGTCTTTTGAAGAAATTCTGATAAAGAACATTTCTGAGTTATATTATTACTCTTGTGAGAAAGGAAACGTGTTATCTGAGAGCAGTTTGCATGAATTACTCGTCTAATAAGTATTCTGACTTTGACATTTCCATTTTATGTAAGAAAATTACCCACTAACTTCCCAAAGTGGCTGAGTTTCTTGACTATAATTGAGAGGTCACAAGGCTTTAAGTAGCAACCCTTATAAAATACAAATTGAAAAGAAAGTACTTCAGGTGAATAACAGTATTTAATAATCTTCTTTTACTGTAAAGACTACAGTTATTCATATATCGGTACTTCTAGTGGAATTTTCTGTTAAAAACTCTCTCACACTCAAGAGGAGTTTGTTCACATAGTAACGGCATAATATATTTTGTTTATTCTCCTAGCCTGATAGCACTTCAGGCTTTAGGTTCTGACTGGCATTGATCTATTTTACTCTTCTCTGTAAGCTGGGGAATATGCATTGCTCAATTTCACAGGAGACTAGACCCTATCAATTTCTACTATTTTCAACATTTCTAACATTTCCATGTGATATTTAAAAAGTATGTCCATTTTTGAATTGCTTCTGAGCAATTCAGTCTTTGTTTCGTTACAGATTTAAAAACTTTGGTTTTTTTGTAGTATTATGAAATATATTTCATTTTATTCTTTCCTTTGCAAAACACAAATAATAAAAAACTTTGTCTCTTAATCTACTTGAATGCTGGTCTTCATATTTTGTGTTTTATCCTTTTTTCTGGGCATTTTATTGTAGCTTTTAAAGTTCAATGTGATGAGGAGATATATGTTGTATGAGTTTGTGTGGGTATCTACATGTGTGTATTTGTGTTTTCACTCTAGATGTTAACTCGAAGGCTGGTCTCTAAAACAAGAAGTGAAAAGATGTTTCAATTTCTCAGGGTGTGCTGTAGTTTGAATATCTGTCCTTTCTATAGCTCATGTTGAAATTGAATGCACAACATGGCAATGTTGAGAGATGAGGCCTTTAAGAGGTTATTAGTTCATGAGGTCTCCACCCTTGTGAGTGGATTGATCCAATAATAGATAAATGGATTATCACAGGAGTGGGAGTCGTGGCTTTATAGGAATAAGAAGACCGATCTGAGCTAGCATGCTCAGTCCCTTCACTATGTGATGCTCTGGGGCACCTAGGTACTCTGTAGACAGTCCCCACCAGCAAGAAGAGCCTCACATTAGAATATAGCTTCTCAACCTTAGAATTCCCATACTGTAATAAATAAATCAATTTTCCTTATAAATTAGGTGTCAGATATTCTGTCATAAGCAACAGAAAACAAACTAAGACAGTGTGTCTTTCCCAGGGTGTCCTCCAATATTCTAACCAAAGTTGCTTTCTAGGAAAAATCTTCCCTTAATTCATTCACAGAAAATAGCCCATCATATCATTTATTAATTAGAATCATGAATCAGGATATAAGAAACAGAAATGTACAAAGAAATATCAACCATAGCATGAATATTTCATTCCCTGCCAGAGTTCTTAATTTCTTCAATAATATCAAAAAAGATGCTTGAAATTGGTTATAAATGAGGAAGAAGATCATTTAAATATATTGCATGTTTGACATTCTACAATCAACCCTCAAGTTAATGAATAAACTGAGAAGAGTTAATTTTGCGGTGACACACAACAAAAAGAAAAATTAGGGAGGGTGTAGTGGCTGACGCCTATAATCCCAGCACTTTGTGAGGCTGAGGTGGGCAGATCACGAGGACAAGAGTTTGAGACCAGCCTGACCAACATGGTGAAACCCCGTCTCTACTAAAAGTACAAAAATTAGCCGGGCGTGGTGGTGGGCATCTGTAATACCAGCTACTCAGGAGGCTGAGGCAGGATAATTGCTTGAACCCAAGAGGCGGAGGTTGCAGTGAACTGAGATCGCCCCACTGCACTTTAACCTGGGAGATAGAGCAAGACTCCATCAAAAAAAAAAAAAAAAAAAAAAAAAAAAAAAAAAAAGAAAGAAAGAAAAAGAATTAGAATTTAAACAGTATTGTAAAACAACAGATTTCACCCATGCTATCCCCAGTCTTCCATAGGCCTAGGAAGGTGATCCTGAATGTAATGGAATTTGACCAGTTTGTAAGAAATGTAGGAATTCTTTAATGGATGTAGTCTGGCCTCAATATAACTAATATCTGCCGTTTCTACAATATATTGCTAGAACACACACAAGATGAGAAGTGTTTTGTTTTGTTTTGTTTTTTGTTTTGTTTTTAATATATATAGTACTGTTCTGTTTGGGGTAGCAAATAATACATCAAAATTACACCAGTTTACAAATAAGCTTTATCTTAAGACAAGGACAAGGCCTGTCATGATTTTCTCTTTTAAATATTTGCTATAACCTAGGTTCTAACTAAAAGGACTAGTTTTTGTAAATAGTTTTGTGGCTGAGCAAGGTAATTGAGGTAGGAAAGTGGTAGTATTTATTACTTGATAGGGCAAAGTAGTGGAGAAACGGAAGCCTGGTAAGTGTGAACCAATTAATTATAAATTTAATTTTGCAGTAATCTATTCAAATAGATAGCTGTCATGAAGTTGAGTTGTCCTTAAAATTAAGTTTAATATAGTGAAAACCTTGATTTTTCTCAAGGTCTGGTCATAGTTCAAATCACTGAATTCTAAATTGTTAGATGTATTAGGTAGAATGTTAAGACAGTCCCAATGAACTTCACCTTGTGGTATTACTCTTGTGTTTTTGTTACATAATATGGAAGAAAGTAGATGTCCTCACTGAGTCTAATTATGTGACTCCTTTAAAAGCAGAATTTTCTCTTGCTAATGACAGAAGAAGTCACAAAGGTTGGAAGTGTAAGAACATTTCCACAGACCACTTTCGGTTTGAAGATAGAGGTCTCATGAGAAGAAATGCAGGTAGCCTATATATGTAGAAAGCATACTCCAGTTGACAGCCAGCAAAGAAATAGGTACCTCAGACTTGCAAAAACAAGAAAATAGATTATTTCTGCAACCTTAATGAGCTTGGAAAAGAATTATTGCCCAGAGCCTTCAGATAAGAGCCCAGTCCAACCAACAATTTGAATTAAACTTTCTGTGGTTCTTAAGAGAAACCAGACAAGTCCGAGAAACTTATCATCTACAGAACTGTGAGACAGTGAATTAGTGGCTGCAAGCTGCTAAATGTGTGATCATTTGTTGCACAACAGTAAGGAAAAACAGATTTTGGTACTTGGAAGTGGGATGTTATCTTAACAGCAACTTAAAAAATGAGAGTCTTTGGAAGTGGTCAGTGAGTGGAGAGTAGAAGAACTTTAAGGAGCATAATAAAAAGTGTACGTGTCCTTGAGCAAACTGATGCAAGAAATATGAGGGTTGAAGATGTTGCTTTTGAAGGTTTAAAAGAAAATGAGAACTTGTGATTGGAAATTGGATGATTAAAGATCCTTGTTACATAGTAGCAGAAAGCATAGAATTTATAACACAAATTTGTAAAATTTTCTTAAATATTATGAGCTTTTTGTGATATATTTTTAGCTCATCAGGTATAATTACTGTTAGTGTATTTTATGTGTGGCCCAAGACAATGATTCTTCATTCGGTTTAGCCCATGGAAGCCAAAAGATTGAACACCCCTGTTAAATGATGAATGCTGATATTTAGCTGAGATGATTTCCATGCAAAATGTTGAAGATGTCATCTGGTTTCTTCTCGCTACTTATAGTAAAATGCATGAGGGGAGAGATAAATTGAGAAAATAATCATTAAGTAAAATAAAATGAGGACTTGATTTAGAAAATGCCCAGTCTAACCAGATTAAAATTAGGAGACAATTTACAAAAGAGTGGTGCAGGAAAAGTAAGTGTATTCCTATACAAACTTAAGCTGCTCAGTGATCAAAAGGCCAGAGAATCCATTCACAGGAGATTATGTGTGTGCCTCAGATCTTCTCACTAATACTAGTAAAACTAGAGGGCCTATAGGAAGCTTTTGGGAACTGTCCCTTGTACCTCCAGCAGAAATAACCCAAAATAGAGAAGGTATTATTGTAGAAATATCTGTAGGCAAGATTTTTCTCCAAATCGAGTAAACCCACATAAAATCTATGCAAACCTCACAAGATTCTTCTAAAAACTATTTTTTTATGGGCAATTCCAGCTGGATTGGTCATTCTATTTGACTCTGTGTCCCACCTGCTCCCCGCCAATCTCATCTCCGATTGTAAAAGTCCCCATGTGTTGGGAGAGGGGCCTGATGGGAGGTGATTGAATCATGGGAGTGGATGTCCCCCTGCTCTTCTCGTGATAGTGAGTGAGTTCTGACAAGATCTGGTTGTTCGAAAGTGTGTGGCACTTCCACCTTCATGCTGTCTCTCTTCTGTCACCATGTAAGACATGCCTTGCTTCCCCTTTCCTTTCTGCCATGATTGCGTTTCCTGAGGCCTCTGCAGCCATGTAGAACTGGGAGTCAGTTAAACCTCTTTTCTTTATCAATTACACAGCCTCAGGTAGGTCTTCACAGCAGTGTGAAAACAGACTAATACAGTCTGAAAGGTCAAAGTGCATGCTAAATAAAATAAGACTTTATTCAGAAAGTTATTAAAACAACCTTAACACTTTAAAATAGTAATTTTTCATTTAATCATACTGGTTTTATTATGAATCACAGTTAATTTCTGAAAAAAAGTCTAATCATATAATTTCCAAACACTGAATTTAGTACAGTGAAATTAAATAGATACAATTAATGGATATAAGCGATTTGAAGAAATTAGCAATTTGTCAATGAACTCAAGAAAAATCAAGTTAACTGAGGATGTCTTACACAACCCTTTTTAAAAATAAATTATCTTTTAACTTGTATCACGAATATTGGACCAACGATTCTATTTCCTATTATTTGCAAAAGTAAATCGTTGGTTAAACCACATTAGCACGTTCATGTGCTGTGGTGTATAAAAAAATCATTTTATAATCAAACTCTGCTTTGGGCCTATTGACAGCGGTGCAGTTTACTAATATTTGACCAATTTGGTTATGTTTCTCAGTGAAACATATGAATCACTACACTTATTTAAAGCCAACATATTTTTAATGTAGCACATTTAAATAATCTGGGAGTATATTTGATTCATAGCAGCATTGGATAAAATATTTATTAATTTTTCCTTCTTCAAAAATAAAAATAAATCATAATATTCTTTTTTATTGTGGACAATTCAGTTAGCTATTTCATCTTTGGATAAAACACGCAAGTATATTTTCACACCAGGACTTGCTTTCTCTCTTACTCTCTCTCTCACTCTCTCTCTCTTTTACCTTCATTCATTGTGAGTCTCATTGTTTCTATCTTTCTTGTATTATTTTTAAAGAAAAGAGACCAAAGATTAATTTTAATTCATAAATCAATTTCAGTATGCTGGTACTAATTATAAAAACAACTTATGTCAATTTAAGTTCATATGAGACACAATACTAATTATCTTTTTTTAACGTAAGAATCAAGTATAAAAATAATTTATTGGAACAAGAGTATTTTCTATAGACAAAATTTTATTGTACTCAATAGCTAATTAAATAACATGTTGAACTAATTAAAACTAATTTTATACACACACACGTACATAAGAAGAGGTCTTTAAAAAGTTCATGAAAAACACATATTATGAAAAAGAGTATGCATGAATTTCAAAATTTGTTTGCACCAAAATAAACTTACACTAACTTGTTGTAACACACCTTAACAGGATCCAGTTTGAGGTACTAAAAAGAATAAAGCATCAGTTTAAAAAGAGCCGCCATCAGAGCAACATGAATTCTAAAGTGGAAGCAAGAACAAACATCAAATTTATGGTGATGCTTGGGTGAAAAAACGATGAAATCATTGATGCTTTGTGGAAAGTTTATGGGGTTAATGTCTTATATAAATCAGCAGTTTGCAAGTGGACTCATTTTTAAGAAGGGCCAAGATGATGTTGAAGATAAAACCCACCATTACAGACCATCTACAACAATTTGTAAGAAAAAAAAATAATTTTCTTCTTGCCCATATGAAGAGGACCAATGATTAACAACAGAAACGATAGCCAATACTACATACATCTTAACTGGTTCAACTTACAGAATTCTGACCTAAACATTAAAATTGAGCAAAATTTCCACTTAATAGGTGCCAAAACTGTTGTGCCCAGATCAACTGAAGATGAGAGCAAAGCATTCAACGGAAATTGCAAACAAGTGCGATCAAAATCCTGAAGCATGTCTTCAAAGAGTTCTACCAACAGATGGCTTTAACAGTATGATACTGATAAAAAAAAGCACAATCAAAGCAACAGCTACCAAGAGGTGGTATAGTCATAACAAAACCAGATTATTAGTCAAGTACAAAGGTGATGGCAACAGTTTTGTGAGATGCTCAAGGCATTTTGCTTGTTGTCTTTCTGGAGGACCAAAGGATGATAACATTTGCTTGTTGTGCGAGTGTTCTGGGAAATTTAGCCAAAGCTTTAGCAGAAAAACACCCTGGAAGACTTCACCAGAGAGTTCTTCTACGCCAAAACAATGCTCCTGCTCATTCCTCTCATCAAACAAGGGAATTTTGTAAGAGTTCTGATGGAAAGTCATTAGGCATTAAGTTTACTGTCTTGACGTAGTTTCTTTTGACTTATTTTTGTTTCTTAATCTTACAAAATCTATAAAGGGCATCCATTTTTCTTCAGATAAAAACTGCACTGATCTGGTTAATTTCCCAGGACTCTCTGGTCTTTAGGGATGGACTGACTGACTGGTATCATCACTTATAAAACTGTCTTGAACGTGATAGAGACCATGTTGAAAAATAAAATTTATATTTATTATTTTTGTGTTTTAATTCAATTTTTCTGTAAACCTTAAATCTCCTATTATACATACACATATACATATTTTAGCAATTTGTCAATGAATTTAAAAAGTTGCTAAAATATTCTTATTAGCACTGTAAAATCACGATTTTTGGGATTTTATATTTTTGTTTAGAATATAACACCCCACACTGCTAAAATACACGTCGTTGATTTTTAAAGAAATATTAATAAAAATATTATAGTAGATTAAATAATGTTCAAAAGGTAACATTTTAAGTTTCATTTAACACAAGCAATTTGGCATAAATATATATTATATAAATATATATTACATATGTGCAATCTCTATTATATTAATTATGCATTATGATATATAATTATCTATTATAATTATATAGAGATTAGATACACATAATAATATATATTTATTATATATCTTATACATATAATCAATATATAGTAAAGATATAAATATATATTTATTATATAATATAGTCTTATTATATTTATAATATATATAATTGTACCAAAATGTTAAAGTGTTAAATAAAAATAAATAAATCCTGTATGAAAACATAGGTACTTAATATTCTGTATATCAATAATAAAATGTATTATTCATTATCAAAAGGTATTTTATGTATTTTCTAATGTAAAATTATTAGCTTTCAATAAATAATTCAATATAAATTTTTAGGAAAAGAGTTTTTATTGTTTCCACTAAAAACATAGTGTGATTTTCACTGTTACTTCTCATCTAGATTTGAAGGAGAAACAGAGTGTGCTAAACTTGAGTCAGAATATGTTAACCTGAAGCACTGTGGTTTGGAGGAGAATAAAGAATAACTTGCATATACAAAACTACTGCAAAAGGATATTGAAACTGACAGCATTAGGCTGTTAAATGTATGTTTAAGAAGTAGAAATCATTGGCCAGGTGCCGTGGCTTGCGCCTGTAACCCCAGCACTTTGGGAGGCCGAGGTTGGCGGATCACCTGAGGTCGGGAGTTCAGGACCAGCCTGACCAACATGGAGAAACCCTGTCTCTACTAAAAATACAAAAATTAGCCAAGCATGGTGGTGCATGCCTGCAATCCCAGCTACTCGGGAGGCTGAAGCTGGAGAATCACTTGAACTGGGGAGGCGGATGTTGCGGTGAGCTGAGATCACGCCATTGCACTCCAGCCTGGGCAACAGGAGAGAAGTTCCGTCTCAAAGAAAAAAAAAAAAAAAAAAAGAAAAGAAATGATTTACATGTTTATTATAGTTCAAGACTTTTTCTGATAGGTTATGCATCACAGAAGTAACTTCATTTTTACTTAGGTCTTCTATGATGTGGTGAGAAGAAACATTATAGCATAGAAAATATAATTACAGGCTGCAGTTGAAAATTACCTGAGTTCAGATCTCAGCTTTTCTACTTAGTAGCTTTGGGATCATGAACAAATTCTTAAAGTATCTTCAGAAAGGTCTCATGATTTACTGCTCTGCTGTTGCCACCTTGATATTCTTAATAATATTTGAACAAAGTCTTGCATTTTCATTTTGTGGTTGATCTCAGAAATTATGGTGCTGGTTCTGTTCATACGTTAATGTGTGTGGAAAAGAGCTTTGAAATATGTCTGGCATAAAGAAAGCCAGCAATTTAGGAACACTAACACTGTCATACTGAGGTGGGAATTAATTCATCCTCCGATATCTGAAGTTCAGAATGTTTACCAGGAAATCAGTAACACATGTTTTTATGAGGCACTTTAAATTGTCATGTACAATTACATGCATACAATGCATTTGATATTTCCTCTGTTCTTAACAAATGGGTTATTCATTGAGGTTCTCTGTCAGCATGCTATTGTGTTCATACAGGTAAACAACCTTTTAATTTGAGGAACTTTAGATTGCAAAAAACAAGCCTTTAATTTAATTCCTATTTTCAAACAGTGTACCCCACTTCAAATATTCTTATTTTTTAAAAATATAAAAGCAAAAGAAGTCCAGGAGAGTAAAATAACAACCTGCAAAGTCTTCCGCAGTGAATGATGACAAAGTTGGCATACCATTAGTAGGATTCTGCTCTGAATTCAATGTTTTAATCATCCTTAATATCTCAAACTAAGATTGCCAGAAAAAAAATTGTCGTGACAGTGGAAAAAAGTGAATTTAGTTTTTATCACTCCCATGTGTGAATAGTTCATTTTTCTCCTTAAAATCAGAATCTATAAGAACAAGAAGTATGCTAGTCTTACTAGTCTTAAAATCTTTATATTTCTTTATTTGCAAATAGTAATCAATCATTAATTATTTTTAAATAAAAAATAAATGTGTTGAAAATAAAATGTGGTTTAATTATCTATCAGGCAGACCAGGTCTGTGGGATGGTAATCCTTCAAATGCATATACCCACCTTAAATTTGGTGCATAGCAAGTCTTTCAAGCTGCACTTAATTGACCTTAAGCTCAGAAATATTTTCCTCTGCTACATCAGTACTCACAGCTTTGAATGTATTCTTTCGAAATTTACATAAGCAATTCCATTATTTGTGGGTTTTTTTTTTTTTAATTTTATTTATTTATTTATTTTGAGACGGAGTCTCGCTCTGTCGCCCAGGCTGGAGTGCAGTGGTGAGATCTCGGCTCACTGCAAGCTCCGCCTCTCAGGTTCATGCCATTCTCTTGCCTCAGCCTCCCAAGTAGCTGGGACTACAGGCGCCGGCCACCACGCCCGGCTAATTTGTTGTATTTTTAGTAGAGACGGTGTTTCACTGTGTTAGCCGGGATGGTATGGATTTCCTGACCTCGTGACCCACCCACCTCGCCTTCCAAAGTGCTGGGATTATAGGCGTGAGCCACCGCGCCTGGACTATTTATGTTCTTTATCTGTATTTATTGCTGGTCATTGCTCGTGTGAATGTTGAAAGAACTGGCAAAGCAAAAATAGAAAGGGGACATGCAAAGTATAAAATTAGGAGGAACTTCATCTATACCTTGGTCCAAATACATAACTTGTATTTGTCTCTAATATTCTGGATACTCTGCTACATTTATTGCCTCTGGTGAAATAGTACTGATGCTACTGAGCAGGAAACCAATAGACTTTATACTACCCTGATGCTGCTGAAAATCATTGCAATCTCTACCTGCCTGCCTCCAAAGCCAGTGTTGTTGTAATATCCACCAAAAGTAGAAATTGAAGTAAAATGAAATGAAATGGTGACATTTATTTGATTCAACAAACAGCACTTCTCTGCCCTTATACTTATTAATCTGTCATCTTACTGCTCTTTGGTTTTATGTATTTGTTTTCTTTTTCTCAGCATTCTAAGAATGCTTCTCATGTTTCATTAGCAGCATATGTAATGATCAGATTTCTTGGATTTGCAAATACAGATTTAATTAATAATGTCAGTCTCTGTTATCTTGGAAAAATTTGATATGCACTACTTAGATAAATCATAAATATAAAATATAAAAATAGAGAAGAAAATATCTCATGGCAATAAATACTATATAGATAATTAAGATAGTGATGCAGTAGATACCACCTTAGCTACTTCAGATGGGACAAAGAAGAAGGCCTTGCTGAGGAATTAATTTTATGTATACTGTCTACATGACCAGAAGGAATCAGCTATCTGAAGACAGGGCAGAAGAAACATTCTTAAAATAAGAGAAGAGTTGATGGAAATATCATACATCAAGCAAAAACAGGCATTGTCAGGTGCTATGGTTTGAATGATTTTGTTCCTTCCAGAGTTCGTATGAGAAACTTAATCCCCAAGGCAAGGGTTTTAGAAGGTGAGGCCTCTGAGGGGTGATTGAGACGTTAGGGTTCCATCCTTATCAATGGAATTAGGTACGCTTGTAAAAGAGAGCTGGACGGAAGGAGTTTGCTCCTTCTTGTCCTTCCACCTTTCTCCATATGAAGACAAAATGTTCTTTCTGTCTGGACAATGCTGCCCTCAATATACCATATTCGAAGCAGAGACTGGGCTTTCACCAGATACCAAGCCTGCTAGTGCTTTGAAATGAACTCCCAGCCTCCAGACTAAAAAAATAAAATTTTGTGCTTTATAAATGACCCAATCTCAGGTATTCTGTTATAGCAACACAAATGGATAAAGACATCACACCGTCTCCAAATCTCCAACCTGGGTGACAGAGTGAGACTCCGTCCCAAAAAAAAAAAAAAAAACCAAACCAAAAAAAAAACTATCACACCATCAAAAAAAGGTGAAGTCAATGTGCCAATTATAGAGGTATGGTACTTTTGGAAATACAGCCAGTCTAAAAAATTGTCAGTTTAATCAAGGCGCAATGAAATGTCATTAGATTATTTTAAACAGAGGGATGACTTAACAAACTTAAGTTTCTACTGACTTAGAATATCGCAGAAATAATGAGATATCTCTTCCAGTATTAAGTAATAAAAAGATTGCTATTGCATCTTGACAGCTCTTTGTCTTTTGCTTTTAGGTAAGCTGGCTGCCATGTTATAAGTTGCCCTGTGGAGAGTCCTTTACACCATGGTATAGAGAGAGCCTGTGGCCTATAGGCAATGAGAAATTCAGACCATCAGTCCAGAGACCTGAACAGAATTTTGACAATAACAGTAAAAATAACTTGTAACGGAATCCACCTCCATTTAAGCCTTCAGATGGGACTTCAGCTCTGGCTGATAGCTTGACTATAATGTCATGAAACACCTGGAGTCAGAGGCTTCCAAGGAAGCAACCTCGGGAACCTGGTAAGCTTTCTCGGAGACTGGGATATAATACATGCTATTTTTAGACCTTACAGTTTTGATGTAATTAATATGTTACATAACAGTGGTGTGAATGGTCAAAACTTTTAGATGTAGTTCATTATCATATTGGAATAATACAATGCATGTAAATGTAGAGTATCTAAATTTCACAGCTTGTGTGTAAAAATATGAAATATACGATTCTACTAGCTATAACTAAGAAGTTAAACAAGTTTACCACATTACTCATGAAACTGCAATGTATGGAGTGGCAAACCACTTTTGATTTCTCCCTGCTTAGATGACATTGCTGTATCAAGCAGATGTTTCCCTTCTTAGAAACATATTTTTTTAAAAAAAATTAAATATTTAAAAATTGGCAATAAGATAAGGTGTTGATAAAGAGAGGTTATGATTTTGCTTATGCATTAAAAAAATAATAAGTGAGAAAAATGCTATAAGAATGTAGAAACTAGAAGGGAAGGGAAAGATGATGTAGGAGACAGTTTATAGCAGCATGACAAAGAGAAGTAGATAGATGGTGATGAGCTGAGTCATGTTAATAGTGGAACATTAGGGGAAAGATTTATTAACTGATGCAGTTACTTATTGGTCTAGAACTGCCTTAAATCTTCCAGGGTTCATGATTTGTATGAATGCTCCATGAACTTTGAAAATGTTATCCCCATAATGGCAGCTTTAAACTAGAAATATAATGTAAGACCCATATGCAATTTTATTTTTTAGTAGCTATATTAAAGAAAGCAAATGAAAACAGGTGACATTTATTTTAATAACATTTTATTTAATGCATTTTCCCCACAGATCATCAAATCAATGTGTTCTTATAATAACATTTATTAATAGAGATAATTTAACATTACTTTTTTTTCTTCAAAACTAAATGTGTACTACTTTCATTACAATTTGGACTGGTCATATTTCAAGCACTCAATATCTACGTGTGGCTATTGGCTACTACAGCTCACCCCCTATATAATTCCACACATATTCTTTCCCTGTAATCACATAAACATTGTCTATTATGAGAGAGTTTGGTTATTTTCAAAGAAAAGAACTTAAAGAAAATACAAATTCAGCATAGCTAATTGAATTTATAGGAATTATTTAAAAACAACTAATTTAATGTGGAGGAGGGAGACAATATCCCTGGATCATATTATAGGATATGTGGAGTTTTATTTTAATTTGTCTTAATTACTTGGTTAAAGGTAAAAGATAATGATGAATTGAGAATAAAATTGCCCAGGAAGATGAAGATGTGAGGACATCTCAGAAACAATTCTTTAGGGCTCAACAAAGCCACATCCACCAACTCCACATTTGATAGAAATTACTCTGTGTCTCCAAATTAAAACCAGATCTTTACACTGAACCCCACAGTATAGGACAGGAAGGCAAAGCTTAAGAGCATCAATTACATCAAACTTAAGAGGGGTTAGTTGTAAAATCCTAACAGTACTGCAATTTTATAGTTACATTTCCCTTCAGGACAGTAAGGGTAGCTGGAGGGAGGTCGTGATGGTTTCTCAGGCTGCCCTAGAGAAGACTATACCTAAGAGTGGCTCTCAGTTTTTACTGAGACACATGAAGACAAATTTTAAAGTTGGAAAGTAGAGTTGCTAGTGTAAACCAGGGACTCAAAACACATTTTAGGGGAACGTTTTAAGATGTTCAATCTGAAGTATTGTAGTGTGTGTAGTATGTGTGTTTACACTGGTTGTGGGGAATGGGAGTGACAGTTTATGAATGCACTGCAAAAACTTTGAGAATTTTTGCTTTCTTCAAATACTTGAGTGATTTATATTTGAAAGAAAAATGAAGAATACTCCAACTCTCAAGAAATAATTGGGACGAGTGGTATACAAATCTGAAAGGCTTTGTCTGTATTTATCTTAGAGTTCTTCTCACAAGAACCTTCGTCCCTCAAAAGCGCGGTTATCTGATTGCTGTGTTTATTATGGCAAAACATAGATGATTTGTGGTCTAGACTTACACATGATCCCTTTTATTTCTGAAAATCTGTTATTCTTTAAACCATGTACATGTTTATTCTAATACATGGTATTAGAATAATAGAATACATGGTACATGGTATTCTAATAATAAACAATAAAAGCAAAAATAAATAAATAAAACACTGTAAATGTTTACAAAGTATGCACTGGCTACCCTGAAATAAAATTTGACATGATGTTTTTGCCAAAGCATTCATTTCCAGTGTTCTTTTTAATGTATTTATATACATATGCAAATGTGCATGTGTTTTTGTGCAATCTTTTATTCCTAAAGATAATCATACTATGCACATTTTTGTCTATTACTCTTTTTAATTTAACAAAACATTACTTCGCTCCAGACCAGTACCTGAAGGCCTAACCCATTTTTAATAGTGAAATACTATTCAAAAATACTGAAATGTCATAATACATTTAATCACTTCACTATCAACAGACATTTATACATATTCAGTTCAAACTACAAGTAAACATACTTTCATACCTGTAAAAAATTCGAAGAGGAGGAATTGCCCTGTCAAATAATAAACTTTTTAATATTGATGCAGTATAAAAATAAATACATATATTGAATGACTTTCATTTATAAAACATAACTCTAAAAAGCAACATCTAAACAGTAAATACATCTCAAAATAATACATTTCTGAGTACCTAAATTATCTTATACTCTTGCCTTCTGAAAGGCTTTGAAATTCCCCTTATAAAATTAAATAAATAGTTCCTTAGTCTTTGCTTGAATATGTCAATAAAATTCAATTCAATATATCAACAAAGTACTGACATCACATTAATAAATCATGTGCTGTTATTTTCTGGATATTAGATATTTCAGTATTTTCTTAAGATTGTTTATTCTCAAATTAAAAGTTTATGATTTTCCAAAGACCAGACACGTATACACTCACACCCCCATACACAGAGAGGCACATACACACCACACATATTAACTGTTACACCTTAATTGCAAATAAAAATTGTACATAAACATCATGAACCTTTCCTCAAAATGAAGAACACGCACCATGCTTAAACAAGTTAATTTACGGCCGGGCGTGGTGACTCACACCTCTAATCTCAGCACTTTGGAAGGCTGAGGTGGGCGGATCCCAAGGTCAAGAGATCAAGACCATCCTGGCCAACATGGTGAAACCTTATCTTAGCTGGGCATGGTGACACGTGCCTGTAGTCCTAGCTACTTGGGAGGCTGAGATAGGAGAATTGCTTGAACCCAGGAGGCAGAGATTGCAGTGATCCGAGATCACACTACTGCACTCCAGCCTGGCAATAGAGCAAGACCCCAACTCAAAAAACAAACAAACAAACAAACAAAAAACCAGGTTAATTTATGTTACTGTTATGTTACTACATGACTTTGCTCCGAAAAGTTTAAATGCATACTACTAGTTTCAGAAGAAAGTCTATTTTGTTTTAAAAGTATATCTTAAAATGTATTTTCTTAACTTTTAATAATATTGCTTTACATTGAGTATGAATACTTAGGATGTAATAATTTAAACTAAAATCTAAAATTGAATAACTGTTTTTCTTATTATTATATTCCTGATATACAAATTACTTAATGGAAACATTCTGAATTATTTTTAAATGTATGTCCTTTTAGAGTATCTTATAAGCATGCTAGGCTTATTTTTTCTTTTTATTACAGTATTAGTTGCATATATATATGCAAGTGCTGCTCGCCTACATTTTATTCCATACAGATTGTAATCCTAGTCAATTCCAATCAGGATCACTCCACAATCCCTTGGCTGCCGTATACTGTTGAATTATCCCTGTAAGTAGTCTCTGTTGCCTCATTCAGAGGCATTTCAAATTATGTAAGACCCATTTCAATTACTCAAAACAACTGAAAAGTACTGTCTGAACCCAATTATATGATGTTATTAAAATGCAATGCATTTCTATTTTAATAGTTTAAATTCTATATTTGTTTATTAAAATAGTAAGCTTACATATAGATAAAAAGAACTGCTAATATACAAAATTGCTAATCCTTTAACTATGCGGCCTAATTTGTCATGTCCAAAGATACATATATCTGGATAGTCTGTAGGGATGGTTGCTAAACTGGTCTGGGCATAATTTATGTGTGCACTTTTGCATGAATTTCCATTTTATCTTCAAAATATTAGAAACATATATCTTAAATACATTTACTGTTACAACATTCTCCATTTATGAAATTCATTTTCATTTTTACATTACGTAAAAAACAAATGTTACAAATATTTGAAGTTAAAGCTTAAAGAGATGTTCACGTTAGAGACATTATTGTAAATATCTGGTCTATTTAAATTGTTATTTTTTGGTTTTGGTTGAATAATTTATTTTACCTGTTGTTTTTAAAGAAGCATAAAATAGATATAATATGCTGAAATATTTGGGGCTAAATTATTTATAGTATTTTAAATATTTTTCTTTATGATATCTTTCTCATAACAGAATAAAATATGAAATACTGAGCTATTTGTTGTCACTTCAAGCAAAGGGTGAAAACTGCATGCCATGACTGAGTAGGAATAAATAGTATACATATGAAATTGACTCATCATATACATGCTATTAGTGCTCCCATTCATTTATTAATAAAAATTAATCCCAGATAATAGTATTGGGATATAATCAAAAATTGGGACTAGTTCCTATTCTATAGATTACATGATAGCAGTAAAAATAAAAATAAATTACAGAAAAATGGTATTCTTTTTCACAGAAGAAACTCAAAATGGACTATAGACCTAAATGAAAAGCGCAAAACTATGCAACTTCAGCAAGCTAATACAGGAGAAAATCTGGGTGACCTTGAGTTTGGTGATAACTTTTTATATGTGACAGCAAAAGCACAATCCATAAAAGACAAAATTGATAAGCTGGATTTCATTAAAATTAAAAACATCTGTTCTGGGGAAAACATTGCTAAATGAGTTAAAGGTAAGCCACAAACTTGAAAAATATATTTTCAAAGCATATATCTGATAAAGTACTTGTATTTAAAATATACAAAAATTCTTAAAACTTAACAATAAGAAAACAAACCATCCAACTGAAGAGTGGACAAAAGAAGTTGCTATATACCTGACTAAAGAAGACATACCAGTTGCAAAAAAACATGTGAAGAGATGCTCACTAATATGTATCACTGAGGAATTACAAATTAAACAATGAGAAGCCAATGTGCATCTATTAGAATGACTAAAATCCAAAAACACTGAGAACATCAAATGCTGGCAAGGACGTAAAGCAACAACAATGTTCTTTTATTGCTGGTTAGAACCCAAAGTTGGATAGACACTTTGGAAGATAGTCTAGTGGTTTCTTACAAAGCTGAACATAGTCTTACCACATGATCATACTCTTAGATACTAAGCAAATCATACTCTTAGATATTAACCAAAATTAGTTAAAAACCTATGTTCACACAAAACCTACCTGCAAATGTTTGTATCACATTTAACCAGAACTGAAACACACTGAAAGTAATGAATAGATAAATATATAAAGAAACTGTGTTATATCCATATAATCTGCTGTTATTTGGCAGTGAAAACAAATGAACTAATACGCTGCCAAAAAAAAAAAAAAAAAGGAAGAACATTACATGCATATTACTAAGTGAAATAAGCCAGTTTGAAAGGCTACATGCTGTATGATTCCAACCACACAAAATTCTTGATAAGGCAAACTATGGAGACAAAAAAAAAAAATCAGTGGTTGCAGGATTGTGAAAGAGAGGGCTCAAGGCATGAATAAATGGAGTACAGGACACATTCAAGGCCATGAAAATATTCTATACAATACATACAATACTTCACATAATTTAATCACTGTATGTATTACCTGACATTGTGCATTTGTCAAAATCCATAGAACTGTACAACACAAGGTATAAACCCTAAAGTGAACTGTGAAATTTAGTTAATAACACACAATGTATCAATGTTTTCCATCAATTTTAACAAACATACTACACTGATAAAAAATGTTAATAGGCTGGGAGCGGTGGCTCAAGCCTGTAATCCCAGCACTTTGGGAGGCTGAGGTGGTTGGATCACCAGGTCAGGAGATCAAGACCATCCTGGCTAACACGGTGAAACCCTGTCTCTACTAAAAATACAAAAAGAAGATTAGCTGGGTGTGGTGGCAGGCGCCTGTAGTCCCAGCTACTTGGGATGACTGTGATAATTGTGTTAACTGTACAAATTGATTGTAAAACATGTGTGTTTGAATAATATGAAATCAATGCAATTTGAAAAAGAACAGAATAACAGCGATTTTTATGGAACAAGGGAAGACAACCATAAGGACAAACTGCCTGCGGGATCAGGCAGAAAGAGCCATATTTTTCTTCTTGCAGAGAGCCTATAAACGGACGTGCAAGTAGGAAAGATATTGCTAAATTATTTTCCTAGCACGGAATATTAATATTAATACCCTGGGAAAGGAATGTGTTCCTTGGGGGAGGTCTATAAACAGCCGCTCTGGGAATGTCTGTCTTGTGCAGTTGAGATAAGAACAGAGATACGCCCTGGTCTCCTGCAGAACCCTCAGGCTTACTAGGGTGGGGAAAAGCTCTGCCCTGGTAAATTTGTGGTCAGACCGGTTATCTGCTCTCAAAACCTGCTTTCTGTTGTTAAAGATGTTTATCAAGACAATACGTGCACCGCTGAACATAAACCCTTATCAGTGGTTCTGCTTTTGCACTTTGTCCTGTTCCCTCAGAAGCATGTGATCTTTGTTAGACCTTTATTAATGGTTCTGCTTTTTGTGCTTTGAAGCATGTGATCTTTGTACCTACTTCCTGTTCTTACACCCCTTCCCCTTTTGAAACCCTTAATAAAAACTTGCTGGTCTGAGACTCAGGCAGACATCATGGTCCTACCGATATGTGCTGTCACCCCCGGTGTCCCAGCTGTAAAATTCCTCTCTTTGTACTGTCTCTCTTTATTTCTCAGCCAACTGACACTTATGGAAAAGAGAAAGAACCTACGTTGAAATATTGGGGGTGGGTTCCCCCAATATAACCATATATTTCCTGTAAGGCAATATAATGGTTTATTCTTCCAAATGATGTATGTTGTCAACTCTTGACAGTTGACAGTTTTTTAAGCTGTAAACAAAACATCAGGAGCTAACAAGATATGAAGAAAATTAGGTAGAAATATAAAAACATAAATTCTTTTGCAGTGTTATCCAACAGAGAATGTTTGTCTATCGTGTTATGAAAGAAGTGTCCTGAAATCTGACATTTCTTTTTTATTGCCTGCTGTCTTAAAATACTTGAGAAAAAAATTCCCCCAAATATAAAAACATAAAGTTGTACGTGAAACATAGCTTTTTTGGGGGACAATCCAAATACTTCAGTGTTCTCTCCTCCTCTCCCCTGGTAACAGTGGAAGAGGCTGGTCCCACATATGGAGGACTTTTGATGGCCTAGGGCTAGAGAAAATTAGTTTCATACTTCTAAAGATAAATGCAATTTGCAAGGAGAGCTATACTGGAATGTTAAGGTCACAAAGCTAACAGACACAGTGGAGTATTCAAAACTGTGGGAGAAGAGACTCCTGTAGCAAAATGAGTATAAAGAACTAGGAATGTCAAGAATAATCAAATAGTGCAAATTGAGATCAAGATAAATTATGAATGATAATTCTTTGCTTTTGATCAACCAGTTATCAATAAGGCATCCTGACCCAGTCTTGTTTTGCTTGGCCAGTAGCATGATTTGATTCAATTAATGCAAAAACTTCTTGTTTTATATTTTTAGAGATTGTGTTTTCCTTTTTTTTTTCTGTAGAAGGGCACATACTCCCCTTTATCAGAGCAATTATCCTATTTCAAAACATGCAGCATCTTTTTCCACATTTTTTTCTTTTATTTTATTTTCCTCTTTTTTTTTTTTTTTTTTTTTTTTTTTAAGATAGAGTCTCACACTGGCCCAGGCTGGTGTGCAGTGATGCAACTTTTGCTCATTGTAATCTCTGCCTCCCGTGTTCAAGCAATTCTCCTGCCTCAGCCTCCTGAGTAGCTGGGATTACAGGCACCTGCCACCATGCACACCTAATTTTTTTTCTTTTGTATTTTTAGTAGAGATAGGGTTTCACTATGATGGCCAGGCTGGTCTCGAACTCCTGAAAACCTAAGCAATACCATTCAGGACATAGGCTTGGGCAAAGAGTTCCTGACTAAAACAGCAAAAGCAATGGGAACAAATGCCAAAATTGACAAATGGGATCTAATTAAAACTAAAGAGCTTCTGCACAGCAAAAGAAACTATCATCAGAGTTAACAGGCAACATACAGAATGGGAGAAAATTTTTGCAATCTATCCATCTGACAAAGGGCTAATATCCAGAATCTACAAAGAATTTCAACAAATTTACAAGAAAAAAACAAACAACCCCATCAAAAAGTGGGCCAAGGATATGAACAAACCCTTCTCAAAAGAAAACATTTATGCAGTCAACAAACATATGAAAAAAAGCTCACTGGCCATTAGAAAAATGCAAATGAAAACCACAATGAGATACTATCTCATGCCATTTAGAATGGTGATCATTAAAAAGTCAGGAAACAACAGATGCTAGAGAGGATGTGGAGAAATAGGAATGCTTTTACACAGTTTGCGGGAGTGTAAATTAGTTCAACCATTGTGGAAAACAGTGTGGCGATTCCTCAAAGATCTAGAACTAGAAATATCATTTGACACACAATCCCATTAATGAGTATATACCCAAAGGATTATAAATCATCCTACTATAAAGACACAGGCACACATATGTTTATTGCGACACTGTTCACAATAGCAAAGACTTGGAACCAACCCAAATGCCCATCAATTATAGACTGGATAAAGAAAACATGGTACTTATACACCATGGAATACTATGCAGCCATAAAAAAGGATGAGTTCATGTCCTTTGCAGGGACATGGATGAAGCTGGTAACCATCATTCTCAGCAAACTATCACAACAACAGAAAACCAAACGCTGCATGTTCTCACTCATAAGTGGGAGTTGAACAAAGTTTGAATCTCTTAACACTAGTACTATTTTAAAGATGCTAAATCATACTGATGCTTAGTACCTCTTCAGTCTTTCAAACTCTAAGGTCACCTAGATAACCTAGATAACTGTTAATTTTGCAAGCTATAGGAGTCTCTATTACAGTCTTCTCTACCAGGCTGTATCCTTTATATAGTTAGAGATTGTTCTCAACCAGAGAAGGGCCATGTTTTCCTTCTATATTCTTTGAATGAATGATATTAAAAGTATGTTTATTTTATAAAATTATATATAATAGATACTATTTATTAAATATAATAATAAAGACACATTAAATTCATAATTCAGGGGTATGAGAGTACCATCTTGGCAATATTCCATTTGGAAAGGAAGGACAGTCATTTTTAAAGTCAACATTGTTGTCCTCTAGTCTGTATTTGTTTGAAAACTGCCATTCCATATATGCATTTAGTCAACCAGTTGCTGCTGACTGAATAATATTTATTGGACATCTTATGTAAAACATCTGTTCGTTTCTGATACATTGCTGAATAAAATACAATTTCTGCCTTCAAAAACCTTTCATACTGTGATAACAGCCTGATAAGACAGATATAATTACATGTATACACGTAACACTAGTATACATGTAATATTATAATTATGGGCAAATGATAGAAAGTGTGTATTAGGGTGAAAAAATGTAGCAACAAATTTTCATAGAGAGGATAATTTCTGAGCTGAGTTGACAGAATACACAGAAGATCCTTAAGCTGAAAGAATAAGGGATCTTGTTTAAGTGGCAAAAATAAACGTACGTTTAGAGACGTGTGAAGCTTCACGATGATGGGGAAGTATTAACAATTCTATAATCCAAGAATGCAAGTGTATGTGTAAGAAAAGGTGGAAGCTGATGAAAAACAGCAAAATAAGGAAGTGGATTAATAAATAGAGGCCACATCATGATTATTCCATCTCACATTTTTTGAAACCAGGCATACTAATTCTGGACAATAAAGACAGAGTGAACGCTGGTTGCTCAACCATTACTTCTTTGCTCATGTCAACAATAATACCATGACCTGGCCAGGCATGGTGGCTCGTGCCTGTAATCCCAGCACTTCGAGAGGCCAAGGCGAGCAGATCACCTGATGTCAGGCGTTCGAGACGAGTCTACCAACATGGCAAAACCCCATCTCTACTAAAAATACAAAATTATCCAGGTGTGGTGGCAGGCACCTGTAATCCCAGCTACTTGGGAGGCTGAGACAGGAGAATCGCTTGAACCCGGGAGGTGGGCAACAAGAGTGAAACTCCATCTCAAAAAAACCAAAAAAACCAAAACAAAAACAAAGCCAAACAACAAAAAAAGGCATGACCCTCTTTCATGATGCTCTAACTCTTTTATGTCTCCTAAATCTCACCTCAAACAGGACTCCTAGCGAATACCTGGCCACAAAGTACATACTTCAGTCAGAACAATAAAACCAAGTAAAGCATAAAAGAAAGACAGTAAATCCCTATCCTATATCCTTAAAAATACAAAGTATTTTATATATAATTTTGAATCCAGCAAATTTTAAATCATTTGTAAGAATTGTCTAAACACATGATTTGAAAGTTTCTCATGCTCTTTTGCTGGGTTAGAATTACTTTTCCAGAAGCCTAACCAGGAGATAGGGTTGGGAAGAGAACCAAGGTGAGGCTTGCTTGGGTGTTGTGGAAGATTGAGGACCTGGCACTGTCTGCCTAGCTAGTAAAAGAAGCAAATGAAGAGGAGCTGCAATAGACACTAAGACTTACGCATATGATTTTGTTTACAGGTAACTATAGAAAGAATGAGCATGCTAAAGATATTAGAAAGGAATGAGAAAATACAAAACGAGGTAGGAAAAGATGATAGGCTTCAGTCTTTAGGCTATGAAAAACAGCAGCATACCCTTATTTGATGCTGTTGGTTACATAAGACAGACATTGTAAAGGTCAGTTTTCACCAGAGAAGATTTAAGAAGCATTGGAGAAATATCTATTTATTAAATTATGTATTCCACAAACAGGAAATATGCTTTTAAAAATCATTTTAAATTGTTTTTGTCTCATAAAATCTAGCATAATTATTTGTATGCGTTATGCTAATAGATAGTAACTAATTACCGTAGGAATAAAGCAATGCATTTTAAGACTAGATATATAGCTACAGGGTTTTCCATCAAACACAAACAATAATTTCTACAAAGATTTAAACTTCTAATGGAATAAAATAGAAAAAAATACACATATATATATCCTAGCATACAGGAGCAATTATTCTCACGATATAACACACATAAATAACTTATTTGAAGTGCTACATTACATGGGATATTGTAGAGGAAGTCTTTATATTTAACCAAAGATATGTATACCTGCTGTGTTATAAATATTTGTTTAAATTTAAGGGTATTGGCCATGAACAAAAAATGAATGGTCATTGAGAAATCTGTTATAATTGGGCATACATGATACAAGATTTGCCTGAGCACATTTTAGAGCTCTGGAAAAATATAAACTATTTTTATTTTCCAGCGTTGTGACTGACAACATCTCATGGTTGACAGGTCAATCCTAATAAAACCATATATCTGACAATCTAGATGGCAGGCAGAGGATGGAGATCAATCTTTACTTAGAAAAGTTGATGGAATATGTCATAAACTGAGGACACAATAATATTGTGACCTTGTATATAATAATGAAAAACTCTTAAAGTTTAGTAACTTGATAAGTACCAAAATATTAAATACATTCTTCTGTATTTTGGATTAAATTATATGAAAATATTTAAATGTACCAGAATCAAGAACCCAGAAAATATAAACTTGCTGTAGAAATGACAAGAAAAGTAGAAATAGATTATTTACAGTGTATCTATTATATACAATATACAAATTCTAAAGAATGTTTGGGTAATTTTTATATCACTTTAAAATTTCTTAATCAAGAAGTGAAGTGATGACACCTCTGCAAAATTGCAATTAATTAAAATAACAGATAAAGTGGGTTTTTTTCTTTTCTTGTTTTCTTTTTTTGAGACGGAGTCTCACTCTGTCACCCAGGCTGGAGTGCAGTGACATGATCTCAGCTCACTGCAACCTCCACTCCTCCAGGTTTAAGCAATTCTCTGCCTCAGCCTCTGGAGTAGCTGGGATTACAGGTGCGTGCCACCATGCATGGCTAATTTTTTTTGTATGTTTAGTAGAGGCGGGGTTTCACCATCTTGGCCAGGCTGGTCTTGAACTCCTGACTTCGTGATCCACCTGCCTCAGCCTCCCAAAGTGCTGGGGTTACAGGTGTGAGCCACTGCGCCTGGCCCCTTGTTTTATTTTCTAGGAAGCAACGTAACTTATTCAAGTGGGTAGCTCAATTAATTATTCAATGATAATCATAGAAATTATGATCATAGAAAATATTCAATACTTTTTCAGGTGAACATTCATTCTTCTTTTGCACATGCTCCTGCTAGATGTCATTAAAATATTGATGATAATAATCAAGTTATCATATCTTACCATCTGCAATGCTTTTCAGATTTAGTCAGATTTTGAAGTAGCATTTTTCTGTTGAAAAAATTAAATAGGCTTATGTAAAATTACCTAGGAAATCACAAATTAAATGAATTTTATTTTAATTGTTTATACATATGGAATACTTTCTACGAAAATAATTAGAAAAACACTAGCAAAAACATTGTTTCAATATTGTATTTGTAAAATTATTTCCCAAACTACCTTTTATTCTAAGAAATAACTAAGATAAAGAAGCTTAAACTTAAATACTTCATTTTGATATAAAATTTTCCATTATTTGTTTTTTAGGTGAATTTATAATATAAAAACTAAACAAATTTTAAGTATTAGGAGAGGCTTTTTGTTCTAATAATGGCAGAGTAACTTATGTTGGACTAACTGCTTCAGATAACATCATATATCTTTAGGGAAAGTATAGAATTAAAAGAAAAATAATTTGAAAGCTTGAATGTAACTAAAACCAGGTAATAGTTGGAAGAGATGAAAAGGTAACTCACTCTTTTCTCGCCTATTAGAGGAACATCAGTGACGTGTATAAGAGTATAAATAGTAAACATCTATTCACCTCTATTAAAATAACCAGTCTGATCTTTTTAAAACTTTATTTTTTAATCCCAAAATAGTACATAAAATATTGTCTTGATAGTGCAATATTCAATAAGTGCTCAAGAAGTGTTAGTTCCTGTTCATTCTTGAGAAATGTTTTGAAATTTTTCATGGGGACCAAAAATAAAATAAAACAAAAGTTGCATGCTATGTGGGCATTTTGCTGACTTCTCACTTAGAAGAGTTTATTCATTTTTTTGACAAACTGTAAAATTTGCAGGAAGATACTTGTTGGGAGTCATTAGCAGTCAAAGGAGATCACTGTAGGAAGCATCATTTAGTAACATGTGAGGATCTG
This sequence comes from Chlorocebus sabaeus, assembly GCF_047675955.1. NCBI lineage: Eukaryota > Metazoa > Chordata > Mammalia > Primates > Cercopithecidae > Chlorocebus > Chlorocebus sabaeus. The sequence goes on along the minus strand of NC_132906.1, from coordinate 71,998,478 downwards.
ATTTATATAATTTTACACTATTCTAGAAATTAGAGACATGATGTTGAAATTACTATATTGGTTAGATTATGCCTCAAAAGAATGAACTGTTTGGTCAAAGAGAAGGAAATTGAATAGTTTTAGGTATTGGCTTTGACATCTTGGATTTCAAAAAAAAGCCCAATGGAGAAAGATATGATCTTTGGACGAAGAAACTTAAAATACATATGATTAGCAAAGTTCATTTCAAATACTTCAGGTAAAGCATAATTGTATTATCCACAACCAAAGTCATTAAAAATGTTATGTATTTAAAAGTGTCTAAAATTTTGAAAGCTGAATTTCTCATACTATGATTGAGAAAGGCCTAATAGAGAACAATGAGTTTGTATTAATAGTGATTGTATCAGGAGAGAATGTATATGTGTATCTAAATAAATGTGGTAACTATGACTAGATTAGAATATCTATGTCAAGAAATAATTGTTTCCAGAAGTCTCAAGCTAATTACAATGTAAGGTAAATGAGTTATAAAGTTTAATTGCAATGTAAGGTCAATTTTAAAATTTTAGTATTAATAACTAGAGATAGAATAATAGATCTCTTACAGGTAACCATGAAACTAGGCAGAACATATATTCATACTTTTAGAAGATCACCTCTGAAATATAGAACTTGAAATTCATTTCCATCATTAACCATCTGACTGGATACCAAGAAGCAGTTTAAAATTATTTGCTAAAAAATTATTTTCCCTTTAAATAACTATTTTCAAGAAATTTAAAAATAAAATAAATGTCACCTCCAGAATTACTTCTTTGCATACAGTGTTGAATACTACACTCTTCTTTTTTACAACTTCTACCTTGGTTTAACTCAATCCTCTTGCCTCAACCTGGTGGCTCTGAGAAGCTTGAGAAAAATGCAAAAATCTCAATTGGTCTCATTTCACATATATAAAGCAAAATCCAAGTGGAAATCAGGCACTCCATATAATGCTAATCTTCCCATATTTCTTAGTATATGTGCTTTGTTTTCTCCACAAATTGAAATAAGTATTTCACCTTTGTTCTTTTTTTCAACCTTCCTACTTTATGCATTTTTCTTACTCTGAGTTTATGGTATTTATTCAAATGTCCATGAGTAAATAGAAACTTTCAGAAGATAATTTCCTCCACTTCTCACCATCAAATTTCCACATTTACCTGTATCTCTACCCATAAACTCTCCTCTCATTAGTTATAAAAGATGGCCTGTACTTATTTCTATTTCAGACCAGCATTTTGACTCGTGTCCTTGATCCTATTCTCACTTATTGGCTCCAGAACTGTCCTCTCACATGACTAATCTCTATCTTCAATTCTCCATCTCTGCTGTAGCGTTTTGTGACTTGGTGCTATGGTTTGCAAGTTTGTTCCCTCAAAACCTCATGTTGACATTTGATTCCCAATGTTGTAGGTGGGGTCTAATGAGAGGTATTTGGGTTATGGGCCAGATCCCTTATGTGTAGTTTAACAGCATTCTTTGGGTGGGGGGAGAGAATGAGTTCTCACTGTATTAATTCCCTTGAGAGCTGGTTGTTTTTAAAAAAAACCCTGGAGCTTCCCTGCTCTCTCTCTTCTTTTCTTGTTATGTGATCTCCGCACACACTGGCTTTCTTTGCTTTCTGCCCTGAGTGGAAGTGAAGTGTCTCTGTTGTCTGGGGTATATACCCTGGCTCTTGGTCTTGGCCGAGAAAGGATTCAGGACATGAGGAGTGGGTTTTGGAGCAGAAAGTTTAATGGAAAGAGAATAAAAGTGAGAGAAATGGTGTCCTCATGTTGAGAAAACTCAAAAGAGGGTCTCTGGTTTTTGGTGGAATGCAACAGGTTTTGCACAGAGGCTGGAGGAGGCGGTGATTGATTTACACAGGGACTAGTGGATTGGTTTGACCAGGTGTGCCTTCTACACAGCCTGCAAAAAGACTGGCCATCCCACACATGTGGTTTTATCTGGAGGCTGGCATGACACCTGGCATACCTGGTGACAAGGAAAAGAGGGTGGGAGCCACCATATTGGGTGGACCTGGCTTCTAGCTGCCGGTATTTGTATATCGGTGCTTTCAGGTCTGGTTATTCAAGCCCCTTTCTGATAGAGAAGACATGGTTTGGGAGTTGCTTTTTTATTAAAGGAAAGTTCCACCGGGAACTTTCACCCTTTCTAGCTGCCTAAAAATTATTTCTTAGTAACACCTGTAATAGAAGCAGCCTAAGGCGTCTCACCAGATGCAGATGGCCAATATTCAATTTTATAGATTATTAGAGAGGTGAACCAAATAAACCTTTTTCTTTATAAATTACCCAGCCACAGGTATTCCTTTATAGCAACACAAAACAGACCAAAATACATGAGAAGTAAGAAAATTTCTGCCTTACATGACAGAGGTCCTTCTAGTCATTATTATGTGACACTCTTTGCTGCGCCTGGTAGAAAATAGGTGTATTTCATAAACAATTATGAAATAGTCAAACTTCCACAAAGTTTGGGTCAATTTATTTATTCGAGAGATATTTGCATAAGTTTCAACAAGGTGGAGAAAACAAATCTTGATTCTGATTCTATAAAAAGAGAAATGTTTGCTATTAGAAATATTTCTATTAGAGGATACAGAAATCACACATCTCAGTATAATACATTTAATAACAAAAGACATTAATGTGATGAAATTGCTGACATTCACCTCAATTATAAAATGTAGACAAGTTTTAGCAGTACTTTAAAAGAAACGCTTGGTCAGACCAGGACATGATGTAATAACAATGAAATATGTACATCCCTATACTTATCTATCCTTCCTAGAATATGGGGAGGAAGTTGAGGGGAAGTCTTCAATTAATAGACTTTTGAAAAATTCAAAGAACCTCATCAGCCAGAATATAAGAAAATAATGCAGTTACTTTATTAATGTTAACTATTATTGTTAAAAATAAAAGCATAAAAATAAATTTGTTGAAAATATTGTCTTTTGGAATGCTGACTTTTTTAATGTATTTCATTGTAATAAGAATCTATTAATTACATTAATTATTTTGCAAAGTAGAAAGTTGTTTCCCACTTTGTTTTTGATTGGAAAAAATAATCTGGAAACACATTACTGTTTACATATCACTTGCTATAATAGGTCCCATATTCTTGAACATGATACTTCTCTGACTACAACCAAGTAAATATTGTCCCCTTTTAGAATAATTTTTTTTCAAAGGACTCAGAAACAGTTTCCCCATTCATCCACTGCACATTCTCTTCAATCTCCTCCATTCATCCTTGTCACTACACCTCTGAAATTTATTTTAGGGTCACCAATGTGCACCATATTGTCTATTCAAGTCTATTACCCATATTCAACTTTCCCACCAGCACTCACACAGTTAACACTTTTATTCTAGAAATATTGGCTTTGGTTTCCATGTTACCACACTCTCTCAGTATCCCTCAAGGATTACCAGCTGATGACTCTTTGTACCTTTGCTCTTCTGTCTACTCCAGACCACAAAGTGATGGAGAACAACTGTTTTCAGTTCTTGTCATTTTTCTCTTCTCAAACAACACTTTCCCAATAGGTAAATTTATTTATTTTTTTCTCCTCAGACACACTTTATCATCACTTAATGTCAGTAGCATAACTTGACAAAGTTTTCATCACTGAGATTAATTTATTAATTCCAATATTTGGCCTTGAATTTTGAATATTAAATTCTGGTGTTTCTCCACTCACAAATTGCTTTTGTGTGTTTCATACAACATAGTTAATACTACTTCAATTTACCCAGTCTCTCAGACCAGAACACTAGGCTTTCTCCTTGATCCTTCCAGTCATTGTAACCTTATGTAATCTTGCTATTTATTTTTTCAGAAAGTATCCAAACTGGACTATTTCTTAAAACAGTACTGCCTGGATCCTACTAAAGTATCTAACATCTTTTACATAAACTTTCCAGTAACCTGCGAACAGTTCTAAAACATTCTCTTTTTCCCAAAACTATTGATGACCTGCAAGACAGCTGCAGTAATCTTCACATTCTAATTCAGATCACAGATATTATCCAGCATAAAATCCAATGATTATTTCCCATTACTCAAAATAAGGTATAAACTCTTTATCTCCTCCCACCTTATATTTTCCTGTCTTTACTCTCTTCTTCTGAAACTTACCCTTATTCATTTTGTTCCAACCATGTAAGCCTTCTCACATTTTCTCTAATGGGTTATCCCTATTTCCATTATTTTTTCTTTTCCTCTTCCTGAAAAACACTTGACTCATAACTTCTGATAGCCTGCTCCTTTTTATCATTCAAGTATCAGCTCAATAGCCCCTTTTAGAGAGACCATCTTGTCCACCCTATCTAATTTCCTGCCCAGTCATATCTGTCTCCTCAATCCACTTTATTTTCTTCAAAGTGTAATCACCATTGAAAATTACATTTTCTTGATTCACGTTATTTTTTCATCCAAAGATGCCTTAAGTTTTCTGCCATTTCTATCATCTCCCTTTGTTCTTCCTCTTTCAACTATTTTCTAAATCTGATCAAAATGCTGCTAGAAGTTTATACCTGAGTTTCTCTGTATAAAAGAAAAAAGATGAAAAAAAAATAGCTGAACATTTTCTCACTAATTTGGCATATAAAGAGCTTTTTTTTTTTTACTTTTTTCCCCTCAAGGACTTATTTGTTATTAGTATTCTGAATTTTAAAAAGAACATGTATATACATGTGTGTGAGAGAGAAAAGAGAGAGAGAGTATGTTAACTGTATCATTTGTATGTCTTCATTTAAGTGTGAAATATTATTAAACATCTTTGAAAGGGGTATGTGTAGAAAGTAATCTCAATGCAACACCTTACTTTTAAAGCTTTATATATGGATTATATATTTTTATCATTGATATCTGATTTATGAAATATTTCTATGTCCTCAGATGGTACAAATATAAATCAATTTGTAGATACAAATTTATTTAAAATTTACTTTCTCTTATTTTCATGAGTTACATAGCTACTAGGAAATCAAAGACATATATTTTCACAATGATTCCAGAGGGAGTTAAATGTTCTTAATTTATGTAGATGAGCCTTTAATATATCCTTAAGAATATATAAAAGAGATGAAAATTAAACAATTCTCATCAATAGAGCATCGAGTTTATTTTTATTATCAGCAAATACCATACTTCAAATTCAAGTACTGTAAAATTAATAAGATTATCATTTATTGTTTATGTACATTTTCTCATCACCTAAACCATAATAGATACTTTAAAAAAATCAATGAATGAAGAGAATT